>NC_092120.1:1895000-2195000 GCF_045679555.1 Salvelinus alpinus | reverse complement strand
TAATACAGTGAAAAAAAAAAAAAAAAGTCTATATACAATGTGAGCAAGTGAGGTGAGATAAGGGAGGTGAAGGCAAACAAATATATGTATAAATAAATAAAAATATAAAAGGCCATGGAGGCGAAGTGAGTACAACACAGCAAGTAAAATAAAAACTAAAAAAACACTGGAATGGTTGGTTTGCAGTGGAAGAAAGTGCAAAGTAGAGACAGAAATAATGGGGTGCAAAGGAGCAAAATAAATTAATAAATAAATACAGTAGGTAAAGAGGTAGTTGTTTGGGCTAAATTGTAGATGGGTTATGTACAGGTGCAGTAATCTATGAGCTGCTCTGACAGCTGGTGCTTAAAGCTAGTGAGGGAGATAGGTGTTTCCAGTTTCAGAGATTTTTGTAGTTCGTTCCAGTCATTGGCAGCAGAGAACTGGAAGGAGAGGCGTCCAAAGGAAGAATTGGTTTTGGGGGTGACTAGAGAGATATACCTGCTGGAGCGCGTGCTACAGGTAGGTGCTGCTATGGTGACCAGCGAGCTGAGATAAGGGGGGACTTTACCTAGCAGGGTCTTGTAGATGACCTGGAACCAGTGGGTTTGGCGACGAGTATGAAGCGAGGGCCAGCCAACGAGAGTGTACAGGTCGCAGTGGTGGGTAGTATATGGGGCTTTGGTGACAAAACGGATGGCACTGTGATAGACTGCATCCAATTTATTGAGTAGGGTTTTGGAGGCTATTTTGTAAATGACATCACCGAAGTCGAGGATTGGTAGGATGGTCAGTTTTACAAGGGTATGTTTGGCAGCATGAGTAAAGGATGCTTTGTTGCGGAATAGGAAGCCAATTCTAGATTTGACTTTGGATTGGAGATGTTTGATGTGAGTCTGGAAGGAGAGTTTACAGTCTAACCAGACACCTAGGTATTTGTAGTTGTCCACATATTCTAAGTCAGAGCCGTCCAAAGTAGTGATGTTGGACAGGCGGGCAGGAGCAGGCAGCGATCGGTTGAAGAGCATGCATTTGGTTTTACTTGTATTTAAGAGCAGTTGGAGGCCACGGAAGGAGAGTTGTATGGCATTGAAGCCAGTACCATCTTTTGAGGAGCTGCTCTCCGACAGGTGATAGGCTATTCTCTGTATGCTGTGTGCGTGTGACAGATAAGATACATGACAGCCAACGGAAATACACATGGCCAATTTAATTCCCCTAAATTATGAAAAATTAACCTATAGACTGATAAGCATGAGCGGTCAAATGTATTTTCGGCTGCTAACCAATTAACGGTTAACTGTTAAGATCCCTATTCAGTACAGTAGACTACTGTACCAAACTTTACTGTACCAGGGGTCACGTTAGAGTTCAGAAATCAAAATCTGCATTTTAAACCATCTCCCATGCGTTTTATGTTGAAAGACAGTTTTTTTTATTTATTTTTTTAATAGAGTGATCAGGGGCATGCAACTATAGTTCTTCTTTACATTAGTGCATCACATTCAGCAGAATATAGCTTCATTTTCATTAGATGACAACAGAAGTGCAACACTATTTGGCTAGCAGCCATACGAGTAAATTAGCTTAAAATGAAAAAAGGCATTTTTTGCAAAAAAGATGCATGGCTATCATACACTGCTCAAAAAAATAAAGGGAACACTAAAATAACACATCCTAGATCTGAATGAATGAAACATTCTTATTAGATACATTTTTCTTTACATAGTTGAATGTGCTGACTACAAAATCACACAAAAATTATCAATGGAAATCAAATTTATCAACCCAAGGAGGTCTGGATTTGGAGTCACACTCAAAATTAAAGTGGAAAACCACACTACAGGCTGATCCAACTTTGATGTAATGTCCTTAAAACAAGTCAAAATGAGGCTCAGTAGTGTGTGTGGCCTCCAAGTGCCTGTATGACCTCCCTACAACGCCTGGGCATGTTCCTGATGAGGTGGCGGATGGTCTCCTGAGGGATCTCCTCCCAGACCTGGACTAAAGCATCCGCCAACTCCTGGACAGTCTGTGGTGCAACTTGGCGTTGGTGGATGGAGCGAGACATGTTGTCCCAGATGTGCTCAATTGGATTCAGGTCTGGGGAACGGGCGGGCCAGTCCATAGCATCAATGCCTTCCTCTTGCAGAAACTGCTGACACACTCCAGCCACATGAGGTCTAGCATTGTCTTGCATTAGAAAGAACCCAGGGCCAACCGCACCAGCATATGGTCTCACAAGGGGTCTGAGGATCTCATCTCGGTACCTAATGGCAGTCAGGCTACCTCTGGCGAGCACATGGAGGGCTGTGCGGCCCCCCAAAGAAATGCCACCCCACGACTGACCCACCGCCAAACTGGTCATGCTGGAGGATGTTGCAGGCAGCAGAACGTTGACCACGGCGTCTCCAGACTCTGTCACGTCTGTCACATGTGCGAGTGAACCTGCTTTCATCTGTGAAGAGCACAGGGCGCCAGTGGCGAATTTGCCAATCTTGGTGTTCTCTGGCAAATGCCAAATGTCCTGCACGGTGTTGGGCTGTAAGCACAACCCCCACCTGTGGACGTCGGGCCCTCATACCACCCTCATGGAGTCTGTTTCTGACCATTTGAGCAGACACATGCACATTTGTGGCCTGCTGGAGGTTATTTTGCAGGGCTCTGGCAGTGCTCCTCCTAATCCTCCTTGCACAAAGGCGGAGGTAGCGGTCCTGCTGCTGGGTTGTTGCCCTCCTACGGCCTCCTCCACGTCTCCTGATGCACTGGCCTGTCTCCTGGTAGCGCCTCCATGCTCTGGACACTACGCTGACAGACACAGCAAACCTTCTTGCCACAGCTCGCATTGATGTGCCATCCTGGATGAGCTGCACTACCTGAGCCACTTGTGTGGGTTGTAGACTCCGTCTCATGCTACCACTAGAGTGAAAGCACCGCCAGCATTCAAAAGTGACCACAACATCAGCCAGGAAGCATAGGAACTGAGAAGTGGTCTGTGGTCACCACCTGCAGAACCACTCCTTTATTGGGGGTGTCTTGCTAATTGCCTATAATTTCCACCTTTTGTCTATTCCATTTGCACAACAGCATGTGAAATGTATTGTCAATCAGTGTTGCTTCCTAAGTGGACAGTTTGATTTCACAGAAATGTGATTGACTTGGAGTTACATTGTGTTGTTTAAGTGTTCCCTTTATTTTTTTGAGCAGTGTATTTCTATTGTTCATCATAGAAAGAGCGCAGCGCAGCCAGCTACATTTCCTAAGGTGTTGCTTGAAGTTAATCTTGCATTTTACCGGAGAAAAGTAGGCTACACCGAGAAAAATGGAGAAGTCCAACTGAAGCACAAAAAATGTCTGATGCTGAGCAGAAATTACTATAAGAAGCATTTTAGATCTGTGCTTACAACACGCAGCAAGATACAGTATAATGACAAAGCAAAAACAGGTTTAGACATTTTTGCAAATGTATTAAAAATAAACTGAAATCTCACATTTACATAAGTATTCAGACCCTTTACTCAGTACTTTGTTGAAGCATATTTCAGGTCTCTCCAGAGATGTTCGATCGGGTTCAAGTCCGGGATCTGGCTGGGCCACACAAGGACATTCAGAGACTTGTCCCGAAGCCACTCCTGTGTTGTCTAGCCTAGTGGTTAGCGCATTGGGACAGTAACCGAAAGGTTGCTGGATCGAATCCCTGAGCTGGCAAGGTAAAAATCTGTTGTTCTGCACCTGAGCAAGACAGTTAACACACTGTTCCCTGGGCGTCGAAGACGTGGATGTCGATAAAGCCAGCCCAAGAGAGGTAGAGTTAAATGCGCAGAAGATACATTTCAGTTGGAGGCATTTAAGTTGTACAACTGACTAGGTATCCACCTTTCCCTTTCTTGGGTGTGTGCTTAGGGTCATTGTCCTGTTGGAAGGTGAACCTTCACCCCAGTCTGAGGTCCTGATCGCTCCGGAGCAGGCTTTCATCAAGGATATCTCTGTACTTTGCTCCGTTCATCTTTGCCTCGATCCTGACTAGGCTTTCAGTTCCTGCCGCTGAAAGAAAAACATCCCCACAGCATGCTGCTGCCACCAACAAGCTTCCCTGTAGAGATGGTGCCAGGATTCCTCCAGACGTGACTCTTGGCATTCGGGCCAAAGAGTTCAATCTTGTTTCTCATGGTCAGAGAGTTCTTTAGGTGCCTTTTGGCAAACTCAAAGCGGGCTGTCATGTGCCTTTTACTGAGGTGTGGCCTCCATCTGGACACTCTACCATAAAGGCCTGATTGGTGGAGCTCTGTCAATCAGAGTGACCATCGGGTTCTTGATAGCCTCCCTGTCCAAGGCCCTTCTCCCCTGATTGTTCAGTTTGGCCGGGCGGCCAGCTCTAAGAGTCTTGGGGATTCCGAACTCCTTCCATTTAAGAATGATGGAGGCCACTGTGTTCTTGGGTACTTTCAATGCTGCAGAAATGTTTTGGTACCCTTCCCCAGATCTGTGCCTGGACACACACAATCCTGTCTCGGAGCTCTACGGACAATTCCTTGCTCTGACAAGCACTGCCAACTGTGGGACCTTACATAGACAGGTGTGTGCCTTTCCAAATAATGTTCAATCAATTTACCACAGGTGGACTCCAATCAGGTTGTAGAAACATCTCAAGGATGATCAATGGAAATGGGATGCACCTGCGCTCAATTTCGAGACTCATAGTAAAGGGTCTGAATACTTACATAAATAAGGTATCTGTTTTTATTTATTTTTTATAAATTTGCTATAATTTCTAAAAACCTGTTTCGCTTTGTCATTATGGGGTATTGTTTGTAGATTGATGAGAACAATGTTTTTTTTTATCCATTTCAGAATAAGGCTGGATACGTTCCGAGTACACTAACAGTATGCCAAATGGGAGGGAGGACAGTGGCCGGTGATTCAACAGTGGTTTGTGACTACTATGATTTCCCATTGTTGACAATTGCAGTAATTCCATTAATGATTACTTAATAATTGATAAACAAATATGGGTTATCGGTAAAAACATGAACTAATTGGTAGGTCTACATTTACTTTTTACTTCTGTGAACTTTCGTTATCCTCCCTCCATCTGAGGGATAGAAATGTATCTTAGACGTGGGATTTTGGTAACGGAATTACAAGACACAAGGAAAAGTTTCTAGAACTTAAAGGCATTTCATTTCTCTAAAACAAAATATAAATTGCTTATATTAGTTGGCAGGGGGTCTTTACTTCAACATTGTGTTTTGATGTATTTCTAATACCTTTTATGACTTCCTGGTAGATATTTTTTAAAGACCCTTTCCCATCTATTTTGCCAGAAATCAATGCCAATTATTATTATTTTTATTTTTTTAAACGTTTTTTTCTTATGCATCTGTTCCTTCATTTACCAAAAATAGACTTAGCTTTCATTTGACACCCAATCTGATAGGCGCCTACGAACTTCACGTTGGTGCTCATGGGTCCTTTTACATGGAAATTACCAAGTATAGTGTAATAGGTTACTGCCTTCTTGGAATAGGTCTCCCATGTCAAATGTTTACCATCACTTGGATGACCGGTTATCGTGCTAGTCTTGAGCACCAAACTACACCATTACAAACCCAACACAAGTGCACTGGACAAGCCATTACATCAACTAGTTAAGTTAATCATTAAAAAAAACAGTCCAAGCACATCCTTCAAATTCTCTTCTCCTCCAGGTAATGCAGTTTTGTTCATGGATGGCGAGGCATTAGCAAGAAACCAGCAGCAATTTACCCAGTCATGCCTGGGAACTGGGGAGGGGTTGGGCCTCTAACTATATCTGTACATGCCTGCTAATATGCAAATAAAGTCGATAATGTGGCAGCAGCATTGTCAGATTTGAAGTCAGATTATTATTAACAGATTATTAACATATGAATACTTAACATCATTAGGTAGGCCTAGGTCATTTATGTCAAATTGAAATATCTAATATGCTTGGTGGTCCTCTCTCGCTTGTAATGAAATAGAAAATGGACTGCAATAGCAGGCCAAGTAACGTTTACATCTCACATCATGGCAAATTTACCCACTACCGGGTTTCGTTATCATAGTTTTCCCTCCAATGACTTCTCCAACAAGCTAGTTACATTAGCAAGCGTTGCATTAATTGACTCAGTGACTGCGACAAAAACTGACCTGGATGATACTCTGCAAACCATGTTTTTGAAAGGAACGTGAAATTATCCCCATAAACGGTAGTTAGCTAGATATCATTGACAGTAGGTATCTGACGTAGCCCCTCCCCCTCTTGAATTCATAGAACCATTTATGTAGCTACGTTCGTTACTCACTGCAGCAATAACAGGCATAAACCAGCTAAACACTAATTTAAGACAAATACCTGGCTAGCTAGCGTGGGTGTAAGTTATTCGTGGTAAATCGTATGTCTAACTATCCGTAGAGCTCCAATGCAGACAAATATTACATTAGCCTTCCCCTTTGTTAGCTAGCTTTATTGACGAACATCTCATGAAGTCGCTCCTGCTAACGCTAGCTAACTAATGTTGACACTTAAAGCAAAGTATTATGAAACGGGGCTAACTCTACATGACATACACACAACTACACACCAACACAGGTAACCAAAATGACATGATAAAAGAAGCAAAAATATACTAACTCCAGCAGCGATTTGGGCTCTCACCTCTTCGCTCCCACTTGAGCTGTACCCAGCCTCCGCTAAGCTCTTGTGGTTCGACTCTATCCCAAGTAAGCGCAAGTGAGACTGGTCCTCGTTTAACGATAGTACCAGGCTTGTGGGCCTTGGGCCTCCAGCATTAGTCACATCGTCAGCTTCTGCCCCTGATCGGTCGAGTTGCCAACGCTTCTCAGAACGCAAGCGGCTGTGAGACGACCAAGGCCGACCAGGGAAGCGACCTCGGGGTGCAGCAGTACCAACTTGGCCTCCTATGGCAGCCGCGGTTGCTGATCCGCATCCCGCTGCCGCCATCATAGCTTCAAAAACAACACCGATATCAACTTGAGGTGAGACAAGAGGGAAGGCGCGAGATAGGGAGGGGGGACCCCGCAAGGCTGCCGGGAAATGAAGTAAGTCAAAGAAAAGCTTCACAGGGTAACTTGCAAATCTTTATATAAATGATGATTGGAATTTATAGGAGTGGTGTGTGCAATTCAATATGTAATGCAAATAATAAACCCATTTGATATTAAACAAAGGACACATTGCTCGATCATCGTTTGATTCCAGCCATTACGATTATTGATAATTAACTACAAGGCCCAGCTTCCCTCCATGCAAAAAAAATACACATTTTGTGAATGGCCATCTACCGCTGTACCAAGATGTTTAGGCTTGTCCCCATTCCTCAGTGGCCGAGCGGCATGTCCTCGTCTTCTGATATGATCATACTGAATGAACCACTGTACTTTATGTGCACGCTCCTTACATGAGAGAGAGTCAATGCACTTAAACTAAACATAATTTGAAAAGAAGAGAGTCAATGCACCTGAGTCAAGCTCGAAACATAGTTTGAAAAGAAGAATTGAAAACATTCACAAGTCTAGGCCTATATTTTTTGCATTGATAAGAGAATAATTGTGGCTGTATATTGTAGTAAACTTCATTGATGGAAAATATTCACAGAATAAGACAGGCAGGTTAAGAGTAATTTTGCAACTGCAAGGCACATATTTTGCATATCTTTTGCATGGCAATTCAGATAATCTGCACTGTCAGAAATCATGGGTGATTTACTACAAGCAAAAGTGAATTACACTGTTGAAATATATTTTAATTTAATTGCCAAAACATACGTTATTATTTACGCTATCTGAACTACATTACCCACAATGAACTGGCGGGGGGGGCAGCATGGATGTCACATCCCCCTCTATAGAAAACTGGAGCAGGAAGCGGAAAGGAACGAGTTGAAATGCTCTTTTGTGTTGATGTTTTGAGCTGTTTAACGTTAATTTGTCAAGCAATTCAGAGCTATTTGACATATATTTAATTAAAGATTACAGGTAAAAGCCTCGGAAAATAGTATTAATGCTGTCTTTTCTGTAATAGTGGTTCCTATAGAGGACAATTGCTGTTAACATTGTAGCATATATTGTTAGCCATCCAGCACGCACTATTTTCGACTGCTTTTTCGAAACTTAGCTACTAGCCTACACATTTCCCCTTAAAATATTTCAATAGTTAGCAAAATTGGTGTTTATATATGTTATTTTATCGTGTAATCTGGGAAGATAGCCAGGCAAAAGTTGGGTGGAAACACAAGACTTGTTCCACTGTTATCAATAGGGGGCACCCTCATTTTACAGACGGGCAGTTCAATGAAGCCGAAATGTGCCAGTCTAGATCTTCAAAAGACCCTCTCACTTTTATACTCTTCCTTCGTACTTCAAGGTCTCTTTGAAAAGCTGTCAATACGAAGGGGGAAATAACAGGAAATCGACATGAACCTAGAGCGCCTTCCCAATGAGGAGAAACTCACCCTCTGCAGGAAATACTATTTAGGTAAGTTGGTAAGTGAACTACCAAGTGTTGTTGTGCTCTAATTATAAGCCACGTGAAATCCCCTGGCATGGTTCAAAGATAAAAACATTACATGAACTACCCAATGTTAGTGTTGTGAATTGATGTTTTCACAACGTTGTGTGTATGTGTATACACACACACACAGTTGAAGTCGGAAGTTTACGTACACTTAAGTTGGAGTCATTAAAAATCATTTTTCAACCAGTCCAAAACCACAAACTATAGTTTTAGTAAGTCGTTTAGGACATCTACTTTGCATGACACAAGTAATTTTTCAAACAATTGTTTACAGACAGATTTCACTTATAATTCACTGTATCACAATTCCAGTGGGTCAGAAGTTTACATACACTAAGTTGACTCTGCCTATAAACAGTTTGGAAAATTCCAGAAAAGGACGTCATGGCTTTAGAAGCTTCTAGGCTAATTGACATCATTTGAGTCAATTGGACGTGTACCTGTGGATGAAGTCGGAAGTTTACATACACCTTAGCCAAATACATTTAAACTCAGTTTTCACAATTCCTGACATTTAATCCTAGTAAACATTCCCTGTAATTAGGTCTGTTTTTTTTTTTTAGAATGTGAAATGTCAGAAAAATATTGATTTATTTCAGCTTTTATTTCTTTCATCTCATTCACAGTGGGTCAGAAGTTTACATGCACTCAATTAGTATTTGGTAGCATTGCCTTTAAATTGTTTAATTTAGGTAAAATGTTTCAGGTAGCCTTCCACAAGCTTCTCACAATAAGTTGGGTGAATTTTGGCCTATTCCTCCTGACAGAGCTGGTGTAACTGAGTCAGGTTTGTAGGCATCCTTGCTCGCACATGCTTTTTCAGTTCTGCCCACAAATTTTCTATGGGATTGAGGTCAGGGCTTTGTGATGGCCACTCCAATACCTTGACTTTGTTGTCCTTAAGCCATTTTGACACCTTTGGATGTATGCTTGGGGTCATTGTCCATTTGGAAGACCCATTTGCTATCAAGCTTTAACTCCCTGACTGATGTCTTGAGATGTTGCTTCAATATATCCACCATTTTCTTACCTCATGATGCCATCTATTTTGTGAATTGCACCAGTACCTCCTGCAGCAAAGCAACCCCACAACATGATGCTGCCACCCCTGTGCTTCACGGTTGGGATGGTGTTCTTCGGCTTGCAAGCCTCCCCCTTTTTCTCCAAACATAACGATGGTCATTATGACCAAACAGTTCTTTTTTTGTCTCATCAGACCAGAGGACATTTCTCCAAAAAGTACAATCTTTGTCGCCATGTGCAGTTGTAAACCTTAGTCTGGCTTTTTATGGCAGTTTTGGAGCAGTGGCTTCTTCCTTGCTGAGCGGCCTTTCAGGTTATGTCTATAGGACTCGTTTTACTGTGGATATAGATACTTTTGTACCTGTTTCCTCCAGCATCTTCACAAGGTCCTTTGCTGCTGTTCTGGGATTGATTTGCACCTTTCGAACCAAAGTACGTTCATCTCTAGGAGACAGAATGCGTCGCCTTCCTGAGCGATATGACAGCTGCGTGGTCCCATGGTGTTTATACTTGTGTACTATTGTTTGTACAGATGAACGTGGTACCTTCAGGTGTTTGGACATTTCTCTCAATGGATGAACCAGACTTGTGGAGGTCTACAATTTTTTTTCTGGGTTTTGGCTGATTTCTTTTGATTTTCCCATGATGTCAAGCGAAGAGGCACTGAGTTTGAAGGTAGGCCTTAAAATACATCCACAGGTACACCTCCAATAGGCTAATTGACATCATGAGTCAATCAGAAGCTTCTAAAGCCATGATGATATAATCTGTAATTTTCCAAGCTGTTTAAAGGCACAGTCAATTTAGTGTATGTAAACTTCTGACCCACTGGAATTGTGATACAGTGAATTATAAGTGAAATAATCTGTCTGTAAACAATTGTTGGAAAAATTTCTCGTGTCATGCACAAAGTAGATGTTCTTGCCGACTTGCCAAAACTATAGTTGGTTAACAAGAAATTTGTGGAGTGAGTGGTTGAAAAACAAGTTTTAATGACTCCAACCTAAGTGTATGTAAACTTCCGACTTCAAATGTATGTGTGTGTGCAGTAATACTGTAATGACTTTCTCTCTCTCTCAGGGGGATTTGCATTCCTTCCGTTCCTGTGGCTGGTGAATGTGGTGTGGTTTTTCAAAGAGGCCTTTGTAAAGCCAACATATACTGAACAACTCCAGATCAAAACATGTGAGTACACAGAGAAAGTAATGTGAATTAATATAGCTAAAGATTCCTGTACAAATGATTAGTTGTCCAGGTTTGTTGTGGCTTATCCACATACTGGATAAATAATACATTTATGTTACAGATTGTGTGTCTTATGAGATGTAGGCCTATGATCCATGATGAGATAAGATGATCCAGCTAAAACAAAGTTGGCTTTGTATTAGTTTAACATTAGTGTCAGTATTGGTGAAAGAATGCAGTTTCTATGCAAACATGACTACAATAAATTACATCCCTCTTTCAGATGTAAAGCGTTCAGGGCTGGGGTTGCTACTGTGGGTTGCAGTACTCACCACATGGATAACCATATTCCAACACTTCAGAGCAGAATGGGGTGAGGTGGGCGACTACCTCTCCTTCACCATTCCACTTGGCATTCCCTGAGACAGACAAGGCGGGGAAACAAGAACGCTTCCTACTGTATAAAACTTGACCATGACAGAATTAATAGACAAATCTAACAGGTTGAAATAGTTAAATATGTAGTTGATCTCAATGGATAATCATAGTAATTTTTTCTGGGCTTTAATGAGTGGGAAGATTCCTGTGAACACTGCACCTCCTCCCCAAATTGTGTCTAGTGTGTGGATTTCTCAACACGTTTGAGTACATTTGGAAGGTTAAACAGGCGAATGGTATGTATGACAAAAATAAATGGCAAATTCATAAACTTTCTAAATTAAATGGAAGTGTATGCTTTTTTTATTTGCTGTAATAAAGTTTTGAACTTATATGCTAGATCGTGGTCTAGTGTGCATTTCATTAGACATTTGGCTCCTATGGATAATATGAATGGTATGAGTATAGCTTTGGATAACAATATCCAATTGGCTTTGTGTTTAGTAAGTCAGTATTTGTGTAACACTGCTCACGATAACAACATACTTATTCCAGATAATTTATTCATAGTCTCCTTTGTACTCTCACAGTGTAAACAATTCCGACAGTGATGAGATATTAGCCAGTAAAGTACTTTATGATTGCAGCATTATGATTAAGTCCTTAAATGAGGTCCGCCTTAGGCCAAGCTCTTATTATGAAACTCAATGCCTCTGTAGCAAATGTTACCCCCCTCCCCTCTCTTCAGGATCATGGTTGATGCTGTTTTTAGGTACTCAGTCAAAGACTACTTCTATTACCAACCGACTCCATGGCAGGAAGGACACGTCATCCCACCAGCTCCAGTACTTAACACATGTCCATTGAGTCTGCCAAGGTTGTGTAAGTCACACAACTGTCTGCTCTAAATGGGGTCAAGAGGCAGTTGATGTAAACCCAAATCAGATGTGTGTGATGGATGGTCATAAGATACCCAATCGATGAGGTGCTAAGACCTGTGGCATACTGGAGGCTTATATGACATTGTTGTGCATGTGGTGTCAGTGTAATTGTAGAACATGATGTTCACCCTGCATGTCATATAAGGTCGTTTTAATACGCCCCCATTCTTCTCCAGAACAAAGTGGCTCAGGGAGACTGGCCAAAATTAGTCACGGATTTGTTCATCCCTCTCTTTGGGATTTCTATCTTTAGAAATGACAGAATTATAAAAATATTGAATCATTTTTTATTTTGAATAGAAAGATTTCCAAATAAGGCCAATGTGATTGAAGATTAGTGTGCTTAACACCTGCTTCACATTGATCAAAAGATCATTACATAAACAATGTAAAAGAAAATTCTGAAGTATGTAGACCTATAAAATAAATATTGTAACATCTTTAACATTCCAGTGTTTGGGAAAATATTTTTACATGGTGTGACATTGACAATGTTTGTGACCTTTTTCAACCTCTGTTTAATAAGCGGAGGTAGAAGATAAAAATTCCCATTCCCCAATTATTAACCCGGGATAAGCACAGTTTATGCAGTGTAGGCCTAATGAATAATCATTTTAAGCCTGTCAGAAAATGAAAGTGCAATATTTAATCACTTTTCAAGGAATATGTAACAGCAATTATTGAGCAGTCCAGTCCGTTATGCAGTGTATCACTAGAAGGAATCGCCTGAACTGTTGCCTGGCAGGACACTGTATTGAGATTACCGCTTTTGGCTGTGTTGAATGCCAATTGCCAAATCACCAAAAGGGGCTCCACCAGAGCTCTCAACAGGCGTCAAGAAAAACAACCATGATAGGTTAATTAAAAAGGTGCATGAGGTGGAAACATTCCTATTATCACACGTACACTGGCATGAGAATATTGCCACGTTTCCGTGGTAGTCGGAACTAGGAAACTCAAATTCCCGACTTGCTAACTGGTCGTGGTTACAGTATACAGTACACGTGCCGCATGCAATCAGTTAGCAAATCAGAAATTTACGAGTTTCCTAGTTCTGACTAGTACTTGAACGCGGCATATCACCCTTTACTGTCAGATGCTGTCTGGCACGGATGCACTGTTTGGGGGGTTCACCCCTATGATGTTATTTTTAAACAGACAACAGCAACAAACTCTGAGAAAGTGAAATTGTATAATGCATACAAATGATCTAAAATTAAATGAAAAAGCGATATGATTTTGAAGGAGGATTGTAACAGTTAAAAATGCTATATGATTTTAATGGAGAATATGGTAACAGGTCCTCGTATATAGGTTGATATGATAGGGAGGAGTGTTCCTTAAGGCAGGTCCCTATTCTATCGAAGCATTTGATCACAACTAAAACAAAATCATAATTCCCAGGGGGTCTGGTGGTGAATCAAAAGCAATCCAGGGTGCCCCACAGCGAAGTTCCCGCCTCATTATGTAACTCCTGCTATCATAAATACAGACCTTAACTGGCACTTCCACAATTTATGTCAGGGAAAAGGGCAGAGTCAGATACACGGACGCAGCAATCCATCCTATTGGCAGTCAGAACATAATACGATTTGCAGGCATCTCATAACGGTAAACGCTAATGACTCTGGGATTTTACACTGTGACCCTTCCCAGCAACAATTTGAAAGGTCTTTGAGGGTCAAGCGGATTTGGTATTATTTACTGCAATATTCCAGATTTGACAAGGGCTATAAAAACCATCGCTGTGGCCTTTACGAATCAAGCACTTTCTGAACCTCAGCAGTGAAGCAGCGGGTATATACACTGCTCAAAAAAATAAAGGGAACACTAAAATAACACATCCTAGATCTGAATGAATGAAATATTCTTATTAAATACTTTTTTCTTTACAAAGTTGAATGTGCTGACAACAAAATCACACAAAAATGATCAATGGAAATCAAATTTAGCAACCCATGGAGGTCTGGATTTGGAGTCACACTCAAAATTAAAGTGGAAAACCACACTACAGGCTGATCCAACTTTGATGTAATGTCCTTAAAACAAGTCAAAATGAGGCTCAGTAGTGTGTGTGGCCTCCACGTGCCTGTATGACCTCCCTACAACGCCTGGGCATGCTCCTGATGAGGTGGCGGATGGTCTCCTGAGGGATCTCCTCCCAGACCTGGACTAAAGCATCCGCCAACTCCTGGACAGTCTGTGGTGCAACTTGGCGTTGGTGGATGGAGCGAGACATGATGTCCCAGATGTGCTCAATTGGATTCAGGTCTGGGGAATGGGCGGGCCAGTCCATAGCATCAATGCCTTCCTCTTGCAGGAACTGCTGACACACTCCAGCCACATGAGGTCTAGTATTGTCTTGCATTAGGAGGAACCCAGGGCCAACCGCACCAGCATATGGTCTCACAAGGGGTCTGAGGATCTCATCTCGGTACCTAATGGCAGTCAGGCTACCTCTGGCGAGCACATGGAGGGCTGTGCGGCCCCCCAAAGAAATGCCACCCCACACCATGACTGACCCACCGCCAAACCGGTCATGCTGGAGGATGTTGCAGGCCGCAGAACATTCTCCACGGCGTCTCCAGACTCTGTCACGTCTATCACATGTGCTCAGTGTGAACCTGCTTTCATCTGTGAAGAGCACAGGGCGCCAGTGGCGAATTTGCCAATCTTGGTGTTCTCTGGCAAATGCCAAACGTCCTGCACGGTGTTGGGCTGTAAGCACAACCCCCACCTGTGGACGTCGGGCCCTCATACCACCCTCATGGAGTCTGTTTCTGACCGTTTGAGCAGACACATGCACATTTGTGGCCTGCTGGAGGTCATTTTGCAGGGCTCTGGCAGTGCTCTTCCTGCTCCTCCTTGCACAAAGGCGGAGGTAGCGGTCCTGCTGCTGGGTTGTTGCCCTCCTACGGCCTCCTCCACGTCTCCTGATGTACTGGCCTGTCTCCTGGTAGCGCCTCCATGCTCTGGACACTACGCTGACAGACACAGCAAACCTTCTTGCCACAGCTCGCATTGATGTGCCATCCTGGATGAGCTGCACTACATGAGCCACTTGTGTGGGTTGTAGACTCCGTCTCATGCTACCACTAGAGTGAAAGCACCGCCAGCATTCAAAAGTGACCAAAACATCAGCCAGGAAGCATAGGAACTGAGAAGTGGTCTGTGGTCACCACCTGCAGAACCACTCCTTTATTGGGGGTGTCTTGCTAATTGCCTATAATTTCCACCTGTTGTCTATTCCATTTGCACAACAGCATGTGAAATTTATTGTCAATCAGTGTTGCTTCCTAAGTGGACAGTTTGATTTCACAGAAGTGTGATTGACTTGGAGTTACATTGTGTTGTTTAAGTGTTCCCTTTATTTTTTTTGAGCAGTGTATATATATATTATGGTTGAATTATTTCTTGCTTCATTCTAACAACTTCTATTAGGCTAATATTTTCTCGAGTAGACCTACATTTATTGGACTATCATTTTTCCCATTTGCTATTTCTTCCTGTGGCCTAGAATATTTGTAACATCATCGGCACATATGGGTGTGAAAGGCTGTAGTAATCACTGGATATTCTATTTTGACCTCAGACGTGAAATGGACTTTGATCTGCCACCCACTTTGCCAACCAGTGGTATCTCATGGGAGAGGGTCCTCCCGCCTCTTCTTCCCAGGCTGAACAGGACATTCGGGCTGTCCTCATTCACGCCGTCGGAGCTGCTCACCCCAGTGACGGAGCACACTGGCCCTGCACAGGTAGGTTTATTCCCGTTACACTGCATGCATGCAGTGCTCTAATTTCTCACTGATCAAACAATTTCTGGATTCATTTTTCATGACTTTGTTCTGTATCAATGAGTTAGCCTTGATTAATTAATTTTGTGTTTTACGTTCTATATTCTACTGACATTTTAATGAATGCCCATTTACGGCAGGTGCTCTTGCATTTTCTTATCGTTTGAACAGGATTACATAGAAGTAGATTAAACCAGCAGTAATAGAGCAGCAATAGTGTCAATTTGAGTAGTAATATTGGGTATCTTCCCCTGTTGCCAGGTGTGTTGTGACCACAGTCAATTCACAGTTCAGGTTGATGTGAAACACTTCAACCCAGAGGAGCTGATGGTCAAAGTGACAGGAGAGTTTGTGGAGGTCCAAGGGAAACACAAAGAGAAAAAAGTAAGCAACTACTGTGTTGCATGTATTATGCAAGAGTTGTTCTCTATTCATAATCACACTTCCATAGTTTGTGATGACAGACATTGAATATAGCCTGGTTACTATGCAGTCCGTTTCTGCTTCAACCAACCACTGACCAGACTGGAAACCAGACCACTTGTTAGCCTGAAAAGGAGCATTCCTCACTGACCGTGTTCACTATAAACATGTGTTTGCAGGATGGGTTAGGGCTGGTGACGAGACAGTTCAACCAGCGCTACAGGATTCCAGAGGGAGTGGACTCCATGGCTCTGGAGTCGGCTGTGTCGCCTGAAGGCATCCTCATCATATCTGCCCCTATGCTGCAGGGGGAGAACTCCACACACCGGTCCCACTCAGAACCATGAGCATACACGCCCTAGGAACAAACACACACAATCCATAGGAACCAGTGTTGGGGAGTAGTAAACTACATGTAGTTCAACTAGTAATTTAACTACATTTTGCAGTAGCTTGGTGGCAGTTCAAATCTTGGTAGTATTTAGTAGTTAGCTACACTACATGGCAAAAAAAGAAGTTAACTACTGGAATTACACTACTTTTTTTGCAAATAGAAAATTAAATATGGGTGTAGTAAGCAATCATTTCCTTTCTTTTTCAGTATTACTCCCTTCTAGTTCTCACTTGAAACATAGTTGTTTAATATGCTAAATTACACATTCTGTTAACATCTTACTCCAGAGTGAACTGTCTTTGCAATTTGTAGTCTGACATTTCAAACTTAAATATGATAATTTATCACAAAGTAGTTTGATGTAGTGAACTCTTTTCAAATGAATTTTAGTAAAGAAAATAAAAATGTAGTTAAAGGTAACTTTATTGTAGCTTAACTTCTTTCAGTGTGAAGTAATTGGTAGCTTGGTAAACTATGCACACACACACAAATACAGGCACACTCCTCCAGACATATCAAACACTCACCAAGGAACTGGTGCCTGCCTGTACCAAAACACCCATTAACTATGCCATCACACCATTAAAATTCCCTACTCTCTCTGAGGTTTGTACATATTAACAGGACAGATTCCTCATTTAAAAGCATCCCTCATCCAAAAGAATCCTATTTAACTCAATCTTAAAATGTTTTTATGGAACCATTCATTGTAAATATGATATAAAACCATTGAAAATGTTGATTTGTATTGTGTGGTGTGTCTAAGTCATGAGTAAATGTTTTAACACTCAGAGATTTAAGTATGTTCACAAAACCCAACAGTAAGGTTGTTGTATATTTTCTAACTATTTATTGTAAGAGAATTAGTAAAAAATAAATGCACTATATATTTCTGTACAAAAATAAAATAAAAATGCTGTTGAATAGATTGGTTGTTTCTGTTCCATGTGTGCGTGCACACCACCAGTGCTCACTCTTCCTGGAATTCATCCAACAGCGAGTCCACCTCACTGAAAGAAAAAACATGTTTTTAGAGCATGTTCTATGGTTGCTTCAACACTTTGCATAGCCAAATATTCTATAACTCTAGGAATCAAATGGGTCTGCAATGTGAGAAAATAAAATGTAACATTTTACTCCAAAGACAAAAACCAGCATAACATCATGATTTAACTATACAGTGCATTCGGAATGTATTCAGACGCCTTGACTTTTTCCACATTTTGTTATGTTACAGCCTTATTCTAAAATGGATTAAATTGCCACCCCCCCCCCCCCCCCCCCCACCTACACAATACTCCATAATGACAAAGAAAATAGGTTTTTAGAAATGTTTGCAAAAAATTTAATAAAATCTCAATCACATAAGTATTCAGATCCTTTACTCAGTACTTTGTTGAAGTACTTTTGGCAGCGATTAAAGCCTTGAGTCTTCTTGGGTATGACGCTGCAAGCTTGGCACACCTATATTTGGGGAGTGTCTCTCATTCTTCTCTGCAGATCCTTTCAAACTCTGTCAGGCTGGATGAGGAGCGTCGCTGCACAGTTATTTTCAGGTCTTTCCCGAGATGTTCGAACAGGCTCAAGTCCGGGCTCTGGCTGGGCCACTCAAGGACATTCAGAGACTTGTCCTGAAGCCACTCCTGCATTGTCTTGGCTGTGTGCTTAGGGTCATTGTCTGGTTCTAAAAACCTGTTTTTGATTTGTCATTATGGGATAGTGTGTAGATTGATGAACATTTTTTATTTAATCCATTTTAGAATAAGGCTGTGCCTTCAGAAAGTGTTCATACCCCTGGACGTATTCCACATTTTGTTGTTACAGCCTGAATTCACAATTGATAAAAAAATATATAAAAAAATCTCAACCATCTAGGTTTTTAGAACTTATTCCACATTTATTGAAAATGAAATATAGAAATTTGTAGAAGCACCTTTGACAGTGATTACAGCTGTGAATCTTTCTGGGTAAGTCTCTAATAGCTTTTCACACCTGGATTAGGTAACATTGGTCAATTATGCTTTTCAAAATGTTTCAAACTGTCAAATTGGTTGTTGATCATTGCGAGAAACTTTTTCAAGGCTTTCCATAGATCATCAAGTAGATTTAATTCAAAACTGTTACTCGGCCACTCAGGAACATTCACCGTCTTATTGGTAACCAACTCCAGTGTAGATTTAGCCTTGTGTTTTAGGTTACTGTCAGGTTAATTAATCTCCCAGTGTCTGGTGGAAAGCAACGGAACCAAGTTTTCGCCTGCTCCATTACGTTTTTTTTATCCTGAAAAACTACCCAGTTCTTAACGATTACAAGCATACCCATAACATGACACAGCCACCACTATGCTTGAAGATATGGTGAATGGTACTCAGTAATGTGTTGGATTTGCCCCAAACATAGCACTTTGTATTCAGGACAAAAAGTGAATTGCTTTGCCACAATTTTTGCAGTTTTACTTCAATGCCTTATTGCAAACAGGATGTATGTTTTGGAATATTTGTATTCTGTACAGGCTTCCTTATTTTCACTCAGTTATTTAGGCTAGTATTGTGGAGTAGCTACAATGTGGTTGATCCAGCCCCTGCAATTTCCTATCACAGCCATT
Source organism: Salvelinus alpinus (assembly GCF_045679555.1). Lineage (NCBI taxonomy): Eukaryota > Metazoa > Chordata > Actinopteri > Salmoniformes > Salmonidae > Salvelinus > Salvelinus alpinus. The sequence continues at coordinate 2,175,718 of NC_092120.1, read as the reverse complement.
AAACTCTAACTGTCACCATTGGCATCATGATGAAATCCCTGAGTGGTTTCCTTCCTCTCCAGCAACTGAGTTAGGAAGGACACCTGTATCTTTGTAGTGACTGTTATTGTTACACCATCCAAAGTGTAATTAATAACTTCACAATGCTCAAAGGGATACTCAACGTCTGCTTTTTTCCTATTCTTTGTTTACCCATCTACCAATAGCTACCCTTCTTTGCAAGGCATTGGAAAACTTCCCTGGCTATTGTGGTCGAATCTGTGTTTGAAATTCACTGCTCGACTGAGGGACCTTAAAGATAAATGTTTGTGTGGGGTACATAGAGGTAGTCATTCAAAAATCATGCTAACCACTTTTATTGCACTGTGAAACAATGCAATTTATTATGTGACTTGTTAAGCACATTTTTACTCCCAAATTTATTTAGGCTTGCCATGACAAAGGGGTTGAATACTTGACGCAAGACATTTTTCAGCTTTTAATTTGTAAAGATTTAATAACTTAAATTTAGGCTTTAACACAAAATGTGGATAAAAGTGAATACTTTCATAAGGCACTGTAATTACTCTGAAAATATTTTAAGTTCATTATCTTAATGAGTAAAGGTCAATGAAATAAATGACGAAGGATGTACTGTATCTAGGGAACATATACCAGTTCTTTACCTGATTTGCTCCTTCACCCACTTCCTCTGCTGCCTTAAGACCTTCAGTAAGGGGTCATCTTTAAACTCCTGCTCATCTGAATCTTAAGGGGGAAAAGATATGCAGTTAAAATGTCACTGTGCAGATAACAAAAGTAACTTCAGGAGCATTTGATTACATTACCGATTCTTTTTGTTGTAACTTTAGCTACTTTCTAACAAAGCTATGACAGGAGTTCATAATATGTTATATTAGAGCACATGTTAACTGTACACAGGTATAAATAGCCAGAAATGTACACATGAACACAAGCAAGGTGAAGTGAAAATAGATAACTGGCACTGGTCCATACGGTCAATGTACTCCTGTAACAGAGAGAACAGTGGCATCACTCAATTGTTATGCCGCCCAAAAGACCCCTTTTAGCATTTAGGGAAAAATCCTAACTTATTATTTAGAGTAAGAAATGCATGTATAGGAATGGGATATTCAGGAAAAAGTTCAAGTTAGGATTCAGTCCCGGTGGAACTTGACTGGAGGCTATATATACACACACTATTATACAGCCAGAGTCTATTCCACCTCTGCTACCTAGAGTTAAGGTCAGCAGTCCCCACTGCACCAGGCAGTCTCACCTTCAGCCTCCTGCAGCAGCTGAGCTACAACCTCCCGGGGCTGCTGTGCACTGGGAGGCGGGGCAGGGGACTGCGGGGGCGCGTATCTGGGAGAGTCAGAGGACACAGGGGTTCTGGGCGGGTCCGGGGAGTCCGTGGTCAGGAACAGTACCTCTGAAACTACCTGCCAAGGTAAATTAATATGCTTTACTCAGCTAATATCTTTATTTAAATTAAACTAACCTGGATAAATTAATAAAGTAAATTAATATTATTGTAAGACTTAAATTCATAACAGCCTTTCTTCAATGTGTTAATGGCATCTAGCATCAGTGATGCTGATGACCCACGGTGTTTGTTTTTTAGTTTTTTAGGGGTGGATCAGCTTAATATTGCGGGAAAGAATGTTGCTTCCATCAATGTAATTGTCTGCATCATTTCCAATCCCCCATATATTTTGGGGGTAAATATATATATCCATACACACATGCATACATATACTGTATATACATACCTATATAGGCATACATACTTTTTTAAAGAATATACCTTTATAATTATTCCCCGCAAACCCTACCACCGATCCCCCAATTGGAGTAAACTAATAAACACTTTGGCTTTTACCTTCAATTTATACACATTTTACAGACAGTCTACTTTACAATCGTTATCTTGTTTGTTCTTAGTCCTTCCTCTTTTTTCTGATGTCCATCCAGTTTGATTTCTATTTGTAACTGTGCTATTTCACAAAAGTTCCAAACCTATATACATTTTACAGATCCCGTATGTTTTACATTGTTTATCTTGTTATTAGTCCCACCCTTCAGCTCCATTCAACCCTTCCCATCTATCTCTCAACATCATCCATTTCGGATTTCTATTTGCCATATATTTTTCAACTGACCCACAGTGTTAACTGACCTGACCCAGGGCGCTGTGTATGGGAGAGGGTGGTGGAGCACGATCTCCAGGGCAGCCCTCTCTCACTATCCCCGGCCCCCTTTCCTGTTGCCCCCAGTCTCTGCTGGGCTCCTCCCTCCATGGGGTGACCCTGTCTTTACCTCTGGTGGGGTGTTGGCTCACACTCCAATCTGCATAGCTGGGCCTCTCAGCATGGTCCCTGTCACCAACGTGACACCTACAGAGATATTGTCATTGAGTTTACAGACTGGGCCACATGTCATTCAGTCAAACTGTCACCCCTCTTATATACAGGTCATACCTGGCTGATTTCTTCTTTCTGCAGGAAGGCCCTGTCCGCTTCTCACTCCTCTCCTTCTGTAGTGTCTCCTTTTTTGTCCTCTCGGTTCTCCTCTGTTGAACTACCCACTCTTCCTCTGTGGTCACAGACAAGGCAGGCGGTGGTGGCGAGGACTCATGTTTACTAGTGGGCTCCTCAGTGGAGGTGTCTGTGGAGCTGGACTGGGCTTTGGGCTGCCTGACGGTCCGGTCGGCCCCAGAGACCTCACTCCTCTTTGGATTCCTCTGGTGGCTGGGTGGAGGGGAGTGGGGCTGAGTGGTACAAGGAAGGATGTCACAGAGAAGGTGCATGTGGGGACGGGCCGAGGAATCCGACTGCAACTTAGAGACGGTGGGGCTGGAGATGGGGAGGGAGGGGGCAACTCTATGAGAGGAATAGGCAGGGAGAGGATTCCGCTGTACCTAACGAAGGGGAACAAATCAAATCATATGATCTGTGATTAGCTAAATGCATTGGAAAATACTACCACACAAATGGCAGACATTTCAAAGAGACTTCAAAACCTCTTTCTAATAGCAGGTGTAGTAGACAAGGGGGTAAGTACCTTGTGTGCCTGCCAGCTGACAGAGTGCTGATGAAAGGCGTAACCCTGCTGTGGGTTTGACTGAACCCACTGACTGGCCTGCTCCATCTTCCTCCTCAGACGCCACTGAAACAGGATGTCCTCCTCTGGGCGTGTGCGGGGGTCAGGGGGACCAACCACAGACGGTTTGGGAGCGGTTCCAGCATAGAGGTCTGCTGAGCTTAGGTTCCCCACAACTTGAGAAAGCGGTTACACAAGAAGAGTTATTGCAATATGTGTATTCAGATAAAGTGAGAAAAGAAAGTTGCAAAAGGAAACTAAATCGTGACCATGAGAAATGAGGGACGTGGCAAGAGCACAGAATAAGAGTGGCTCTGGGAGTTTGAAAAAGCAATATCATGTGGTTGAGACAAGGGAAATTCATGCAAATCAGATGTTTTGAACTTCCCAACCCCCATGGCTCACCAGTGGTTGAGTCGATAAGACTGGTAACTATAGGCCTTCGGACTGGCTCATCTATGCTCACAGGGGAGGAAAAATTGGAGCAGCCCAGGCCCTCAGAGCTGATGGGAATAGATCCACTACTGAGTGAGTGCTCACTGAAAACATAACATTTAGTTTTTGTAAGACTAATCCAAGTCTCCTCATTGCAACTGACTGAACTACATTTAATTGACCCCAACCCTGCTCAGTGTATTCCATTCCTCCCAGCATATCTACCTTCTGTGTAGCAGTCTACTGGCTTTCTCCTGTAGATGCTGTATCTCAGAGTCTCCAAGGTCATCGTGAGAGGAGTCTGACAAGCCCTGCCAGGGCATCAGAAAGAGAGAGGCCAGTGAGTGCACCAGAGGCATCATCTCCTGTCACCATTTCTATCACCAACATTCACAATGTTGTGTAACTGAGCCCTCAGCGGGTTCTGTTTTGAACACGCTTTATGGATCAGTTCTATAAAAGCTCACGTCAGTTGCATATCGAGTTTAACTCATTCCCTCAGGGATATGCAGCAAGCTGGATATGGAGCGATGTTTTGACCAGAAGGGGTATTAACGAAGGCATCAAACACAGTTGCATAATCAAAGGGAACAGCTTCTAACTAGTTCATATAAACAGTGGTTGGGCAGAACATGTCGTCTGGTGTTGGTATGCAAATATTTATGAGGAGCGGCACTCTGCATGGGAAGTCTTTCTTCTAATACATCTCAGCCATTCTGGCTCTTGCACACTTGACAGAATTACATACACCTGTCTAATACCAATATATCTCACCATCTCAAAAAGAAACTTACCAGGACGGAGCATGAACAGGACGATGATGTACTCACCATGGCACTAAGACCAAGGAGTCCCCTGCATGGGGAGAGGGTGGTGCCATGCCGAAACTGCCCAACTGGACTGAGGGTGGTGGCTGAGTCTTTTCTAAGGGAAAGGCCTGTGTACATAAAGAAATAGGGAATGAACGAGAAGACATTGTATTTTACTGTTTATACATACAGCATATTTATTTATATACTTGATATATCTCACTAATATAGCTACTGCTGTACATATTCATCCGGTGTATAGATTGCATTTTGATTCAGTGCTATTTGGGTTGTTAATTGGATTCGCCCCGACGTTCTTGATTTCTTTCCTTAAATTTTTTTATTTTATTATTTGACTGCATTGTTAGGAGCTAGTAACATAAGATTGTCGCTGCACCCGCTATAACACCTCCTAAACTGTGTACACGACCAATAAACTTTGATTTGAAATGGAGAGCAGAGCAAGACAGTTGGTCAAATACATCACAACAGTCACTAGATTCCTTGTTTTATAGAGCCAGCAAATCTTTTAGTGAGTTTCAATGAGATGTAAAGAATAATGAATGATCCAAGTGAAGTACCTTTGTCAGTGGTTTGAGTGGGTGTAGAACTGGTGGGTAGCGGGGAGGAGGACAGCCACCAGAAAGGCTGCTGGCCCTCTCCCACCATTGCCGACATCTGCTGACGCTCCTCTCGACTCTGTGGCCTTCCGTGACGAAAGCGTTCAATGTACCTGGAAAAGGAATTATTGTAGTTACTAATGAGACATGTAAAGGGCATGAAACCATAAATCAATACAAAAATCCTATGAACTCATCACCTGCAAGCTTATTGTGGATATCATGATACACACTATAATGAAGACATACATAAGGATGCAGGGTCACAAATGCTGTATGACATGTCACAAATAAAACAAATTACCATCATGTAATTCTAGAAATAGTATTAAGCATACTTTGCCAACACAGAATCTTCCTGCTCTCCTCCCCCAGCGGAGACCAGGGACTTTCCCGATGTCGGGTCCCGTGTCAGTGTGTCTGTGTTCGGGGAGGCGGCAGTGTTGCCCGGGGAGGACCCAAGGTCAGTGGAGGGCCAGGACTCTAAGAAACTAGGCTGGGCCTCTGTGGCAGGAGGAGGACAGAAGACAAAGTGGTTGGCTGCCCCGAGGAAGCACTGGTCCTCTGGGCTCAGTGAGTGTGTCTGGAGAGGAGGGCTGGACAGCTGGGCAAGGAGAACAGGGCTCAGGGTCTAAGACAAACCAGGAAAAAAGCTACAGTTTGATGAAGAGACTAATGACAATACATTTATTTACTGTATTGGAGTATGTGTATTTGGAAAAGACCCCGACAGCCCCTGAAGTCCAGTTTACAGTTTTCCTCTGTTGCTTTGGAAGCTTCTTGGTGCGTGAGGGGTAGTAATGTGTTTTTCCCAGAGGTGGGTCTGGCGGGAAGGGATTCTTCCTTGTGAACAGAGCAGCACCACTAAGAGAGCAAGAGAGACAAAGGTGACCATTTTCATTGTGGTAAAAACATATCGTTCTGGTTTGAAAACGGTAGCTCTGCATTCCTAATTACTTGTTCCACGTCTCACCTGGATTTCATGTTGACAGTACCACCGGCACCAACTCACACACTGGGCAGAGAGGTGTTATAGCCCACATGTAGACAACTCTTAGCTATAATCATAGGATGAGACAGTGTTAAAGTGTGTGTCGGGTAAATGCATAGCACACACGCATTTGATTTAACAAGAGAGTGAAAAGAGACAACTAGCTAATTAGCTAGCTAACAGCATTACAGTTTAAAACTGTTTTTATTCATTTAGAAAGGTTAGATCACTGACATCGATTACGTATTAAATACTTTTTTAAAAGCACGTACTTTCCATGTAAATGTTACTTGAGCATCTCGATTTGATCACTGCCTGGGTTGATTCAATGAAAGGAAAACATGGTGCGCCTTCCGGGTTTTTATCCGGTTTGGGCTTGTATCAGTTACCGGGCAACCAAACGGCGAAATAAAATTGTTAGATTAGTAAAATCATATGCATAGTCTAGACAATTAGTTCTACCTTTGTAAATGGTACATTCCTCGCAGGATAACCTTTTATTCAACTATTTGACAGATTCAATAATCTAGAGTTTATCTTTACCGAGAACATCATTATCGACAACGATCGATTCTGGCCAATCTAGAAAAAGTTGGTAAGTGACAGACATTGATTTGAACCAATGATACTCGTGTAATCGACTCCACATTGTACAACCAGTAGAAAGGAAGCGACCTGCGCGCGGAAGAGGAAAGTCTTCTGAAACAAATCCGACCGCCGCGGAAACAAACCAACCAACCAACCAACCAAACAGCCAGCCAGCCAGCCTGTTAGTTGTTGGAGGGTAACAAAACTATGTTCTATGTATAGATACGTGGCATTTGGACATTAATTCTACAATCATTTTCTGCCGATGGAAAGTTATGTATCAAATAGACATAATTCGAATAATGCGTATATACACGCTTACTCAAGAAAAGACTGCTTCAATTTGCGTTAGTTTACGTTAACCAGTTACTTTAGCTAGCTACGGCATCCAGGCACAACAACAGTCCTCTTGGGTCATTTAATATCTAGCTACATATTTTGCATCAGTATTTCCCTGTACATAATCTTTTTAGCAAGCTTGTCGTTGTAACTAGCTACCAACTAACTTGTATTTTATCTTTTGTTTTGGGGATTTCTGAATGTCAGTGTGAACGGGTAGACTGATCATGCATCACGTCAAGATCAAGACTGAGAAGCCAGGTGAGCGCTTGAACATTTCAAAACCAAAAACCCATTCAGCTGACGATACAGTGGTACCTAACACTATCTACTGGAATTATTATATCTCTCCTAAGTAAAGTCGACTGTTTATTTATATTTGTCAGATGCAGAGGGGAGTGGTGCACGCAGCCGACTAGATGCAGTATTACAGGGGCTGGTAGAGAAGAGTGACAGTGAGAGGTTGGTGTTTTTATTTTATTTGGAAAGATACAGTACATTAACTGGCTTGACACTGAAACGTACAGCTTCCGGAACCTTTCCTTGGCTGTGCACTTTCTAATCAAGCTTAGGTGATGGGAAATGTTGGTTTTGCTGTTTTTCCAGGGAACAAAATGAAGATGAGACAAAGATGGCAGAAGAGTCTCTGAGCAAGTATGGCTGTAACATTTTTTTCCCCTTCTGGTATTCCAACTTTTTATATTAAATGAAGTATGCTATTGAGACTCACTCAATAGCCTATTGTGGTTCCACTACTTCTGTAGTTATTCCGATTGCCTGTTTCTTCCATAGGGATGTGTCTCCATCTTCTGCTGGGAAGCGGTAAGCCTTATTTGAGTTTTTTAAACACATCTGACTGTGTGGCTGTTAGACACTGAAAGGCCTTGACCTGTCCCCTTTCCCTCATCGTTGATGTTATAGGCCATCGTCACGGTTCCCACAGCACCGCAGGAAGAAACGGAAAGAGATGGATGATAGCTTAACAGAGAGTAACCAACATAAACAAAGTAAGTCCGCTGCAGATGTCAATCCCCTGCCAAACACAGATCGTTTGACTTTTAAAAACCTTTTCTCTCTCACTCACTGACTACCCTTCAAGCTCTAGATATTCACCTACATATACAATCATTTGTTATCCTCCCTCTGCTAGATGCCTACATTATCAAGTTGTTTGACCGCAGTGTGGACCTGGCCCAGTACACCACCAGTACCCCACTTTACCCCATTTGCCGGGCCTGGATGAGGAACAACCCGGCGGTCAGAGAGAGAGCTGCATCCCCAAGCCCCCCACACAGCATGGGGGAAGAGGAGGTAAGCTCACAACCAAAAAGCAGGACAAAGATGCCCACAATGTGGGCATAAATATATATTTTTCATTAGTGCTCTCTGTCCATATTTGTTTTCTCACTTTTTACCTGCATCTTGCCAGGCTGCAGACATGCTCAATGGTAAGGGACAGAATGTGTATCGCCTTCCTCCGCCCACCTCCTGTCCTCTCAACCCTTCTGGAGATCCTGTCAATCTGAGGATCCCGCCCACAGAAAAGCCTATCATCAGCAAGGTACTGTATAACATCTGCTACGCCTAGCCATCATTTTCATATTTGCCACAGTAAAACGGTTGATTGCTTCAACCTGTCTGTCTTTGTCACCAGTCTACAGATACAGCTCTTGTGTCTGGTCCCCTCATATACAACCACATAGAACGCTGGAAAAAGATCAGGCAAAAGTAAGTCTAATCACAAAAGCTAACTTTGTTGACATGAATAGATTGTGGAGTCGAATATCAACTATTGAACCGAATGTAATGTTGATTGGGAAAAAAGTTGATACAAATTCTGTCACAATGTAAACATTGTTTATCTAGCTGCGATCAATCTTATTAATATACATAACTGTTCAGATGGAAAGAAGCGTCCAACAAGAATCAGCTGAGGTATAGTGAGAGCATCAAGATCCTGAAAGAGATGAAGGAGATGTACGACCGCTAGCTGGGAATCCCCCAGGGCAGTATCCCACAGCAGAGGGAGGAGAAAAGAATAGAGCAGGTAGGAGCCACGGGGAAGTCATCTATCCCAGGACGCTGCCCTAGTCCTCTCCCCAAGGAGGACATTATGTGTGACAATGTCAGAGGAGCCTCATGGAGCCCATTTCTACCATATACTGCTACAATTAGGGACCCAAAGTCCTCGTTTTGAAAATGTAGCAATACTTTCAGTAAGTTGATGCTTCTGGTGGGCCCAAGTTCATCTGTTTAAATAATTATTACATGTTTTTTGTCATATTACAGAATATCTGGTAATGCATTATTATAGTCTGTTGTCAATCACAACAATGTGTCATGAAAAGTTTGTGAACAGGTTGAGTAGTGTGCAACATTTTGTCTAAATTCCGGGATACTTTGAATTAATTCCAGGCTTCCAGTGGTAAATATTTGTGTTTTTAGGATCACCAGTTTCCCAGACAAGCAGTGCTCTTGTGAATATTTTTTGTTTAAACATTCAAAAGAAAAGTCTCTCACACATCTAAAATGTAAAAATGTAAACTGAAAGAAAAAAAAGATTTATAAAAAGTTGTAAAGAGCTATTGTAATCTATTCATCGCTATAATATATCTGCCAGTGCTGTTTTTACAATTGATTGATGAAATGTAATTCAAAGGATTTCTCCACAGCAATTATTTTGGGAGAGGGTTTTTCAGAAGGATCTTGTCATCTGCAGGTCAGAAACACAGTCCACATGGATGAAATAGGTCCAAGATATCTATCACATACAGGCAATAAATGTTCTGTTTGTTTTGGATCACAAAGGAATGTTGTCTCAAGTAAAACAATTGTAAGTGTTTTTCTTTGGTCAGATTTCAAAGAGTCCTTTCAGGAGTCAACTCTTATATTAGCTACAAGCAAAATATTAACAAAGAAATTAATAAATTACCTTTATTAGTTATTTTTGATACCAAAATTGATCCGTCTGGTCGAAGTCTTGTAAGATTTTGAAATTAGAGTTTTAGGAATGTTATTGTTTATTTCTGTGAGAATCTCCCCATAATGTCAACATAACATCCCCATAATTTTCCCATAACATCAAAATAAGGTCTCCATAACTTCAACATCACTATAACAGAAGTTAAATCTGGTAACTGCATCTGCATTGCTTGCTCTTAAAGCAATTTGTGACAACTACTGATGTAAAAAGGGCTTTATAAAATACATTTGATTGATTTGATTACCACCATGAAAACCACAATGACAACAGCTACTGACCATTTCAAGTCCCATAACTACAGTATAGATACAGTCAAGTTACTCTGTAATACAGATGTACTAGCCCTGTCTTTTGCAGATGTCTCACACCTCAGTTTCCACTTTACTATCAGACTGGTCACCAGTGGGGTGTAAATGTCCTCTTTCTCCTGGAGCCAGAGAATCAGACTTACGGGAGATCCGGGAGAGATGGGAGTTCAGGGAGCGCGTTGATGACACAAAGTTCATCCCGTGGTCCTCTGCAAAAGCGCTCTCGAATACGAGCAGCACGGACTGACGCAGCTTCTTCTGGAACTCGTCACACATGAAGACGTACAGGATGGGGTTCAGGCAGCTGTTGAGGAATGCCAGGCTAGCAGACAGGGGAATCCCTATATGCACGACCAGCTTGAGGCCTTGGTTGTCTTCTTCCATGATGTCCAGAAACTGGAAGACGTGGAAGGGCATCCAACAGATGAAGAAGGCCAGGACAACGGAGATGATGATCCGGAGGCACCTGCGCGTTCTTCCTTTCTGAAGGCGCCTGGCCCGTATCCATATGGCAATGTAAGAGCCTATGATGACCAGGAATGGGATGAGAAAGCCCAGCAGAAAGCGGAACACAACCAAGTTCCTGTAGGTGGAAGAATGGGGAAATGAATAACTGCACATTGTCCTATTATCATGGTGTATGATCTTCCGAAAGATGGTGAATGGGAGGCTGCAGACCAATGAGGCTAGCCAGATCCCCACACAGATGACCTCAGCCCTGCCTGGCGTGCACTTGTTATGGGCCCACACAACCACCCACGTGGACAGACAGCGGTCCAGACTGATGGCCGCCAGGAGGAAGATGCTGGCGAACATGTTGAGCACAGTCACCATGCTGTTTAACTTGCAAAGGATGTCACCGAAAGGCCAATCATAACCACGGGCGATGTTGATGATATAGAGGAGCAGAAAGGAAGTGAAGAGGAAGTCTGCCAAGGCCAGGTTGAGGAACCAAACAGAGTTGACAGTCATCTTTATCCTGCAGCTCGTCACGTAGATTACCAAGCCGTTGCCAGTGGGGCCAAGCACAAACGCCACACAGTAGACAACCAGAGATGTTATGTCCATCCCAGTTGTCACATCGGAATATACCATGGTAGAGTTTTCTGAAATTAGAAAGAAATATTACCAATTGTCTTTTAGGCTCCGACACATTGTAGTCTTAAATATAGTGCTGATTAGTAGACTTGTCTATAAGAGATTATTTGAAACGGATGTTATCTGAAAGGGAAGTCAGTATCTTGCAAAATAGTGTATATTTTGTGCAACCTTGCACACGTCTACTGCACTGCTATAGATAAGCCTTAAATATCTATTTGTTTATTTGGATCAATTATTCACAAGAAATGTCCCAATGGAATGGTGAAAAAGAGAAGGTTACATTGTGGTAATTTGTTACCCCAGTTTTCATCAATTTCCCACCTACTATGACCAGGTATGACTTTCAACAAGGAAAGTCATTAGATTTATAGAAGACATTTAGTACATGACTTAGCCCTCATATGTTCTCTATTTACTCATAATGCAACAATTCTAATGCATAGGTGTTTCTAAAAAAGTATGAGTAAAAAGCAATTGACAAAAATCGAGTTGACATTAAGAATTGCATGTTTGTCATGAAACTCTACTTCTACAAATGAAGCATCAGTCTGAATGAAAAGTTAAAGCACCCGGTGCAGAGATCATAAGGGTAGAAAAAAATAGACTATAAAGCGTCTTACCCATTTCCATCTTATTCTCTATAGCAATGAATATCATCCACTCTCTCGCCACAAATGAAACAGCTCTCTCTCGCGTGCGCGCGCTGTCGCCCTCTGCCTCCCTCCCTTTCTCTTCAAACATCCTCTCAAAGTTTAAAGTGTCTTATTTCATATTTGAAGATGGTATGGCGTAGGGTTGAATAACAGGAACTGGGTTACCGAGATTTCCCTGTCAAACCTACTCCATTTTCCCAGTATGAATAACTGCGAGAAACCGGTAATTTATAATGATTTATTTATATGAACAGGATCAGCATGATGTGAAATGGAATTCTTAAATTATATGCCATATCTAAATCTGGCTTCTTTGGAAAAAGTACTAAATTGTCATACTTGAGTAAAAGTAAAGATACCTTAATAGAAAATTACTCAAGTGAAAATCAGCCAGTAAAATACTACTTGAGTAAAAGTATTTCGTTTTAAAAATACTTAAGTATCAAAAGTAAAAGTATGAATAATTTCAAATTCCTTTATATTAAGCAAACCAGACGTCACAATTTTCTTAACTTTTTTTTTTATTGTCGGAAGCCAGGGCACACTCCAACACTCAGACATAATTTACAAACGAAGTACGCGTGTTTAGTGAGTCCGCCAGATCAGATGCAGTTGGGATGACCAGGGATTTCCCCATGATAAGTGTGTGAATTGGACCATTTTCTTGTCACTGTAACGAGTACTTTTGGGTGTCAGGGAAAATGTATGGAGTAAAAAGTACATTATTTTCTTTAGGAATGTAGTGAAGTAAAAGTAAAAATCGCCAAAAATATAAATAGCAAAGTAAAGTACAGATAACTCATCAACGCTTCTCAGTTTGGAGTGCAGTTCACAATGCATGTATCATCTCATCATGGTAACTTTTTTTTTTCTTGTGAAAGGTAGGACTACATTTGCTGCAACAGCCTATGCTACAGTAATATAAGGACTGAATGCGGTCCAATTTACTCTTCTCCATCTGGTTTTCGGGGTCACCATTTTTTTCACTGTAAAGATGCATTTTTAAATTGCAGCTGCAGAGTTTTAAAACAGCCTATCACTCGAATATCATTACTTTAAATCAGTGTGCATGCAAATACTCTTTCTGTCTTTCTCGCTCCATCCATTCCATTCAAATTGCATCCAAAATAGATAGGCCTAATCCTGGTCAAGATTGTTATACTGTACAGTGCATTCCGAATGTATTCAGGCTCCTTGACTTTTTCCACGTTTTGTTATGTTACAGCCTTATTCTTATTAAATTGTCCCCCACATAAATCTACATTCAATACTCCATAATGACAAAGCAAAGAATACTTCCTGAATGCATTCTATAGCCTATAGATCTTTGAGCCTACCTCTTTCAGGTAATAAATGAAATGCAGTATTAGCCTTACATTTAGCTAATGAATGATGGGTTATGCATAGGTTAAGCTTCTAATTTATAGCGGTCTCTTGCATAATCACCTATGCTCCACTGGCCTCTCTCCTTAAAAAAATGGTCCTTAGCTCTTGGAGTCCCAGGAAAAGCTAGACTAGAATAATAGCTTGCTGGACATTTTTTAAATCATTATTAGACTATCAGACTATTCGAAGAGGGATACAGTCTCTTGTTTGCTGAATGTTAGATAGGCCTACAGCAGCCAATGGAACTCACAGGGAGTTTAAAAGAGGAGAGAATGCACGATGGTAGGCTCTGACAGTTATTTATTCAGACCCATAACTGGTCAATCTTCATGGAGTGAATAGAGAGCCATCTGCATCTTATTCTAGTCCTATATTTATTATTCAAGGGTGTCATTACAATGGCGAAGATAAGGAAAACAAAACTTATTTAATTTAACTGTTGAAAGCAAAGAAGGAATGAAGCAACAATGGAGAAAGAGGAGGTAGGCTATTACACACATGGTAAAACATTAAGGCAAATGTTTTGAAAGCCTGTCAGCCTGCAAATTATACACATTTTAAAATAGGCCATATTATATTTCCAAATATAAATGTGACTTTGTAGGCCTCATGTCCTGCACCAGCATCACGTTCTCTCCCAGCTTCATGGTTTGAATGAGGTCAGTAATTCCAGTACTTATAATACAATACAGTATACTAATACAGTCCACACTCAAAAAGATTAGGCTACTAGAGCTTGTTTCCTTTATTTTCCCAAGAGAGCATGTATACATCTATTGGCTTTTATGTTTTTGTGTAATGTGCGGTAGCCTATATCATAAACAATGTATTGGATAATGGCACTCATTTGGGCTTGGGATCACAAAATGTCTTTGATGTATGGCTCATCAGGCTTGGATGTTCATGCCGATCAAAGCTCTAATCAAATCCAGACACATTTATATGCTTTAGAATGGCACTTCCGGTTTTGGCATGAAATACCGGGTTCGTCGTGTGACAAGTCATTTATGTTCGGGATGGAACATTTGTAAAATACCAGGAAAATATTTAACCCGGTTATGGCTTGCTTGACACATTTTTTAATACTTTCCATATTTGCTGTCTGGGGACAAGTTGGGAGGCAAAAAAAACTTTACTTTCCCAAGGACAGTTCACACATTTAAAAAAAAATAACATAACTGCCAAATGTGTTTTAGTAAGACTATCCAAGGGTTACTATTAATGAATGCAAAGTTTTTTTTTAATGCATGTGTGTGTTTTGTTGATGGTTATGGTTATGTTTTTCCTGAATGGTCTCGGCACTGCTCTGATTTCAAACAGAAAAAAAATTTATACAACTTTAATTGAATGCATCTTTTTCAGTTACATTGAAAACAATTAGACTGTGGCAACACGGTGAGCGGCTGTGCATGAGACAGGTTGAAATATCACTAGCTGATGGGAAAGCTAGCCGGATCAAGCCTGTGTGACATCACACACTCATCTGTGGGACCACTGTTTGCAGGAAGAAGAGTTTGTGTGAGGAGACATGGCTGCTATTGCAGCTGGGGTCCACTGTGACTCTAGTTGGATGCGACGGTCTGGTCAATCCAGCCACGCAGGTAGGCGACACGGGAGTAGACGGCAGGGGTACTGACGTTGCAGTTGGTGGTGCCCTAGGACACGATACCCAACTGAAACCACACGCCACTGCTCTGACACACCAGAGGACCGCCGGAATCACCCTGGAGATGGAGGAGAGGTTAGGAGCACTGGCACTGGTATAGATTATGTATTAGGGGCCGAGTTGTAGCCTATCTGACTTCCATTGTCATGCCATTGCCAGAGAATTTGGTTAAACAAATCTGTACCTGGCTACTTTAAGATAGTGCATGTTTTGGGTGAAAGGTTATTGCTGGACGAAATGATACGAGAGTGATTAGAGAGAAATGCTCAGTAACTGACTGGAGAAAGGTAGCCTCAACTTGCTCCAGGAGGACATGGGAGGTCATGTCCTAACCTGACACTCCGGAGGCTCCGGCGCAGATCATGGCGTCAGTGATCCTGTTCTGGCCCCAGTACTGCTTGCACTGAGCAGGGCTCAGAAGAGGAAGGGCCACCTGCTGGAGGATACGGGGGCTTGCTGGGGACAGGGGACATGGTTAGGAAGGAGCTCAGTGCTCTAATGAAAGCTGAGGTGGAAACATTGGCACAATACATTTTACATTTTAGAAATTTAGCAGACGCTCTTATCCAGAACACCATACTGTAGTGAGTGCATACTTTTCCGGAAATAATGCAATAGTGCTATATTTGCAAGTGCAGTGTGTGGGAGTTTCTTTCCACTAACTGAGAATGAGGAAGGAAATCATGTTGCAAACATTAGGCCTTTAGCTATGATGCAGCTGTTTTCTTAAGAGCCATGCCCATGCTGACTGGTTTACTGATAAAACAGTTTTTGTGTATTTTACCATCCATTTGCACATACTCTTGTATTAACTGTAAATCTATCATGTATCAATAATGGTTCAGTAGCTTGTGTGGCCACTCACAGGTGGTGCCAGTCTTGCCCCAGCCAGTGGTGACACAGCGGGTTCCAGAGGGGAAGGGGGTGCTAGAGGAGGCCAGGCACACAGGGGACACGCGGGAGGTGATCTGGACAGAGGAGAACAGCTTCAGCAGGGTCAAGTCGTTGTTAAAGTTCTGGCTGTTGTAGTAGGGGTGGGTGATAGCCTACAGGGATCAGGGAAAGATGTAGACACAGATAGTGAAGTGATTCATCTTCAAAAGTGAACAGAATCTCAGAACTCTGGTAAAACCTATGAAGCAGGCAGGCATGTTGTGGTTAAGTGAGCGGATCTCTCCCCAGGCTTCTGGACTTACCCTGGAGATGCTTTTGACCTGGATGGGGTTACCTGAAGGGAGACTTGCCAGGGCCAGGAGCCAGATACGGCATTCTGTCCGTTCACAATCTTCAAGCCGCTCACCTGCGGCGGGATGCTAGGCACTCCGCAACCTAGGGCACAAACACAGTCTCAAACAACACCCTATCCTCATATATAGTGTTCCACTTTTGACCAAAGTCCTACATCGTTTTGATTGGCCTCAGAGTATGGACTGACATGCCTTCAGTAACTACCAAAGTATAATAGAACACTTCACCTCCTTTTTGGCCAGGGCTTCTTTTAGCTATTCATCTCATTAGGACTTACCTATATGAATAAATAAAGGATCAAAAAGATCAAATCAGTTCATGTTACCAGACGTTGATGATGACACCACTCACCCAGGGCTGAGGCCATCAAAGCGAGAGCTGACGATCCAGAGCATGGCCATAGTGAAGTAGACTGTGCTTGACGTCTCTTTGTCCCTCTCCCTCTTATACCCTGGCAGGCCCATCAGTCATGTCTCCCACTCACCCACGGGTTCCCCGAAGGTCTGATAGAGCTGGGAACAGTCAGGTGGAACAGGTGGGAAAACCTCACGTCTCCGGGACAGTCAGATACACGCTTCTGTTTGCCATGTAGTGAACTGTACTCTATGTGGACCAGGCCTAAGCAAAAAAGGCTTTGCACAATGATTCCAGGGAAAGATGCAGTCATCATTTTTTGTCTTTATGCTGAGTGGAAAATATGCCCAGACCCCAAATTTGGTCCTCTGAAATGCCCTTGATGCCTATTTTTCTGGTTTCTTATCACGCTGTCCAATTGGAGTTCTGATGATGGGCAGAACAACAACATCTTATAACCGTGTGTTGCAATCCCACAAGCAGGGTGGAAAACCATGGTCAGACCATTCTGTTTATATGCAGCTGAACGTGACCGCAAAACGATCAAAAACAAAACACTTGATTAACATTATGGATTCAGATCATATGTTTTATGGAGCCCTCTGTGACAAAAACATTTGTTTTATTAAGAAAGGAAGATATTGTTTATTCATCTATACAAAGTAGCAGTAAGGACATGTGTTCAAATTGCTATTCCAGATCATACTTTGACACATTTAAAATGCCACTACATTTGAGGGTTGTAACAGAGGGCACACCACCATGAGGATGAGGCCACTGAGAAAACCGCCAGAAAATAGGATCTTATCCCATTAAGTTTTGAGAAAGAGACAAGTTTATCAACCAATCAGGAACAAAATATACATCTTCACATATCATAATCACATACATACCTATTTCTACTTCTTCATAATAAGATTGCTACAAGATGAATGTCACTTTTGAGGGAACTTTTCCGATGAGCAATAGTGCAGATGTTCATACAAGTTTCTAAGACTAAGCACTTTGTGACAACTGTTAATGTACAAAATTAATTTGTCAAATCTAACCCCAGGGAGGGTATTTGGGGGGAAGTTAAAGAAAAACACAAAAAATGCTTATCAGAATCCAGCTTAATTGGTTGTGATATATTCAATCTGATTAAAGTGAAGGTTGTGTGAACTGCACAACAGCACAAGGCTGTAGGAGCCTGCCATAGATATAAATATTACACAGGATGTTCTCAAGAAGGGAAGTGATGACACAGGCCAGGTCTGCAGTAGGTGTTGTGTGAAGCCTGGGAGCTGAGATGTGGATAGGATGTGGATTCTTTCCTGTAGATGTCAGGGATTTTAGTCGACCTCCTCGATGTTTGGGCCAGAGGAGGAGCCAGCTCCAGCACCTCCAGGGAAGCCTCCAGGCATACCACCTGGCATACCTCTGGCGGGCCTCCGGCACCCTGATACAGATTGGTAATGATGGGGTTACACACCTTCTCCAGCTCCTTCTGCTGGTGCTCATATTCATCCTTCTCTGCCGTCTAGATAAAGACAAGGGGAGAGACGAGAGAAGAAGGGAGAGAGTATGAGAGGGTAAGAGACACAGGTGGTGATCAGAATATTCTATCTTATATGATTTATTTGTTTCAAACATACTGTGAAGCCTACTTTTACCATGGGAGGAAATGCATCAATGTGAAACCATTGCTAACCACTAAGAACACTCAATCTAGGTGGAACTCTACACCAGCCCCCTGTGGTTTACCTGGTTCCTGTCCAGCCAGGAGATCACTTCGTTGCACTTTTCCACAATGGTGTTCTTGTCCTCCGGGCTGATCTTTTCCGCAAGCTTCTCGTCGTCCACGGTGCTCTTCATGTTGAAGGCCAGGGACTCCAGCGAGTTCTTAGCTGTGACGTTCTCCTTCTGTGCCTCGTCCTCAGCCCTGTACTGGTCAGCCTCTTGCACCATGCGCTCAATGTCCTCCTTGGTCAGACGTCCTGGGGATAACAAGATACAGACACATCATTATATAATTGCCCATATGTGACATTCATTATCTCCTACTCTCTCCTGTTGTCTCTCTTTCTTTTTGGGACTCTTTTCTTTGAGGAAAGGGTTGGAAATAAATAATATAGTTGATTATGTCGTGAGGTTCAAGGTTGAGGAGGCATACCTTTGTCATTGGTGATGGTGATCTTGTTCTCCTTGCCGGTGTTCTTGTCCACCGCAGACACATTGAGGAGGCTGTTGGCGTCAATGTCAAAGTCAAAGGTCACCTCGATCTGGGAGACACCCCTGGAGGCAGGGGGGATTCCGGTGAGCTCAAACTTGCCAAGGATATTGTTGTCCTTGGTCATGGCTCTCTCCCCCTAATACACCTGAGAAATAAATAATGGAAATGGATTAATACTAGATAGAATCATGGAGGGTATATGTGATCTGGCTACTTTACACAAATGTTGGCAGCTGATAAAAGACTCACCTGGATGAGCACTCCGGGTTGGTTTTCTGAGTATGTTGTGAAGGTCTGGGTCTGCTTGATGGGGATGGTGGTGTTCCTCTTGATGAGCACGATCATGACCCCTCCCGCCATCTCAATACCAAGGGACGTCCAGCAGCAGCAGGTCCTGCACGCTCTCTGACTTGTCACCGGCCAAGATGGCAGTCTGCACAGCTGTGGAGGACAGAGAGGAGATGTTGGATGAAACACAGTGAAATTTTCCTGCAACGCACTGAGATACCTACAGACGCCATAAGCCAGAGCCTCATCAGGGATGATGCTCTTTTTGAGGTCTCGCACATTGAATAAGTCCTGCAGAAGCTTCTAGATCTTCGGGATACGTGTGGCGCCTCCCACCAGGACGATGTCGTGTATCTGGGCCTTGTCCATCTTGGCATCTCTCATAGACTTCTCCATGGGTTCCAGGGTGCTGCGTAACAGGTCAACGATGAGCTCCTCAAAGTGAGCCCCAGTAATGGAGGTGTAGATGTTGGCACCCTCATAGAGAGAGTCAATCTCAATGCTGGCTTGGGTGCTGGAGGAGAGGGTGCGCTTGGCCCACTCACAGGCAGTGCGCAGGCGCCGCACCGCCCTCTTGTTGCCGCTGATGTCCTTCTTGAATTTACGCTTGAACCCGCTGATGAAGTGGTTCACCATGCGGCCTCTCAGGTGGGTGTCGCCGGCGGTGGACTTGACCTCAAAGACACGTCTAAGGTGCCGCCGCCCAGGTCGAAGAACAGGACTCTTGCGCTCACCGCCGAACTGATAAGAGAGAGCAATTAAGTCAGTAGGACTTTCAAAGGACTAATCAAGCAGACCTAGTGTGAGTCGTACAAACCAGTGTTTTTTTGTTTGTTTTGTGGTTCCTGTACCTTCTTGTCCAGGCCACAGGTGATGGCTGCAGTGGTGGGCTCGTTGATGATACGCAGGACATTGAGTCCAGAGATCACTCCAGCATCTTTGGTTGCTTGGCGCTGGGAGTCGTTGAAGTAGGCAGGGACTGTGATGACAGCATTGTTCACTGGCTGAAGAGGGAAAAACAATATTAGTTAGGTCTAGTGTGTATCATCCCTAAATAGATTGTCAGTTGGAGTTATTAACATACAATGTATACCCATCCAATCTTTTCAAACCTACATGGGGTGCATGGAGTGGGTAGGGGCTAAGACTAGATTTGGAATTGAGGTTTTTCATTTGGTTAGTCAGACTCCCTACCTTGCCCAGGTAAGCTTCAGCATCTCCTTCATCTGGGTGAGCACCATGGAGGACACCTTCTCAGGGAAAAATTTCTTCCTCTCTCCCTTGTACTCTACCTCCATTTTGGGCTTGCCACCATCGCTCACCACTGTGAAGGGCCAGTGTTTCATGTCCGACTGTACCACGGCATCATCAAACTTACGACCAATCAGACACTTGGCATCTTTGGACACAGGGATGGCAGAGTAGGGTTGATTTTTAAAAGTAGGATGAATTTGTCTGTGGACACTGGTCTAAGGTCAGTTTTGCATTTCCCCCTAATGGATTGCGGTGAGGCTGATGGATTTAAATCTAGTACTTTAAGGCCCTCAAGTAGGGACTACTGATAACAACAGGCAAGAGGCTACAGCGCTGAGCTTCAAATAAACCTTGATTCTGTTCCCTTTGTCCACTAGAGGCTTCATCTAACTACCCACTGTGTGTCAAGGTGAGGTGATGTGCTTACTGAACACGGTGTTGGTTCATGACCACCTGGTTCTTGACAGCGTCACCGATCAGCCTCTCCGTGTCGGTGAAGGCCACATAGCTGGGTGTGGTTCTGTTGCCCTGGTCGTTGGCGATGATCTCCACCTTGCCATGCTGGAAGATGCCCACACAGGAGTATGTGGTCCCCAGATCAATGCCTGCTGCTAGTCCTTAAGACATCCGGCAACAACAAGACCTGAATTAAAGTTCATTAGTGAGAGGAGAATTACTTGAATTATTTGAGAATTACGTAGGCCTACAGTATCATACAAGAATGTTGAAAGATACGTTTCATGAAGACGATATTGTTATAAAACCGTCTCTTTTGAATATTATCAGTTATTAGTAGCTAGCAACAGGTAGTTGGATGACAACAGTCAAATGTTTCAACATGTGTTGAAAGCCTTTGGTGATAAAGGTCATCATGATCATGTATGTGCATGCGTGTGTATGCATGCACACGTGCACGTCTTTGACAGTGTGTGTATTCCTTCCCTGAATGTCCCTGTCATTCACAGAGAGCAGATGCAGTCCCACGTGAGCCCCCAAATTGGAAGTGATCCCCGGGGCTCAGCTGTTCTAGAAAGTGCTGTCATGGCAACATGCCAACCAGGGGAGTGATACCAACACCGCAACTCCTTAAAGCAGCAGTACCACCAGTAGCATGCCACCAGAGCCAACAGGTCACCCTCCCTCACCCTCCCCTCCCTCATCCTGTTCTCCCCTCTCCACAGATCCTTCTGGCAATACAACACCCAACTGTTACCAGCCAGGCTAAGTCAAAGTGATGTATTAACAGAGTGGCTTTTTTTTCGACAGCTGAATCCCACAAACTACCAACACATTCTATTAATATGGCTCACAGATCTGTTGTTGGAACACGGGTTGGATTAAATTAAGTGATTATTAATGAGCTGTTAAGTAAAACTGGACTTAGCCAATATCATATGTACTGGGCAGTTACCGTGTTGAAATACTTACTACTGTACTTCACTATTGTGTAATATGCAGTTACTATGGGCCTGGACTGTAATAACAGTAAAGGCCTTAGAAACCTCACTGCTGGAGAAGGAACTATGATATACATTCAAGCTGTTACCTCACAATTAACTAATACATTAAATTAAGTCAGTGGGGAAACAAGGGGGGATTGTTGAAATTGAAAAATGGTGAACATGCTAAACAGGGCCAGATCATGTGGTGAGGCCCAAATATTTGGTCGTAAAAAAAAGTTCTTAAATGTTTGGCAAGTAAATACTGTACCTAATTCTGTCATACAGCCACTCACTATATTCTTGTGAAAGGATAAAAGTATCATTTCTCATATCCGGAATGGATTAAATAGACAAAGCTACCTCACACAAACTACTGGTACTGGTAAATTCCTTATCACTTATGATCTAATTCTGTTACTCCTGGTATATTAATTTAATCTGAACAAACACATTACTATCCTTTTTATGTATTTTTTAAAACGTATCTAAACTCAAAGGAATGTACCTTTTTCAGGACCCTGTCTTTCAAAGATAATTCGCAAAAATCCAAATAACTTCACAGATCTTCATTGTAAAGGGTTTAAACACTGTTTCCCATGCTTGTTCAATGAACCATAAACAATTAATGAACATGCACCTGTGGAATGGTCGTTAAGACACGAACAGCTTACAGACGGTAGGCAATTAAGGTCACAGTTATGAAAACACTAAAGAGGCCTTTCTACTGACTCTGAAAAACACCAATAGAAAGATGCCCAGGGTCCCTGCTCATCTGCGTGAACGTGCCTTAGGCATGCTGCAAGGAGGCATGAGGACTGCAGATGTGGCCAGGGCAATAAATTGCAATGTCCGTACTGTAAGACACCTAAGACAGCGCTACAGGGAGACAGGACGGACAGCTGAACGTCCTCGCAGTGGCATACCACGCGTAACAACACCTGCACAGGATCGGTACATCCGAACATCACACCTGCGGGACAGGTACAGAATGGCAACAACTGCCCGAGTTACACCAGGAACGCACAATCCCTCCATCAGTGCTCAGACTGTCCGCAATAGGCTGAGAGAGGCTGGACTGAGTGCTTGTAGGCCTGTTGTAAGGCAGGTCCTCATTGGCAACAATGTCGCCTATGGGCACAAACCCACCGTCGCTGGACCAGACAGGAGTGGCAAAAAGTGCTCTCCACTGACGAGTCGCCGTTTTGTCTCACTAGGGGTGATGGTCGGGTTCGCGTTTATCGTCTTCAGGAATGAGCGTTACACCGAGGCCTGTACTCTGGAACGGGATCGATTTGGAGGTGGAGGGTCCGTCATGGTCTGGGGCGGTGTGTCACATCATCATCGGACTAAGCTTGTTGTCATTGCAGGCAATCTCAACGCTGTGCGTTACAGGGAAGACATCCTCCTCCCTCATGTTTATTTATTTATTTTATTTTTTATTTCACCTTTATTTAACCAGGTAGGCTAGTTGAGAACAAGTTCTCATTTGCAACTGCGACCTGGCCAAGATAAAGCATAGCAGTGTGAACAGACAACACAGAGTTACACATGGAGTAAACAATAAACAAGTCAATAACATGGTAGAAAAAAAAGAGTGGTACCCTTCCTGCAGGCTCATCCTGACATGACCCTCCAGCATGACAATGCCACTAGCCATACTGCTCGTTCTGTGCGTAATTTCCTGCAAGACAGGAATGTCAGTGTTCTGCCATGGCCAGAAGAGCCCGGATCTCAATCCCATGTTTGGTCGGAGGGTGAGAGCTAGGGCCATTCCCCCCAGAAATGTCTGGGAACTTGCAGGTGCCTTGGTGGAAGAGTGGGGTAACATCTCACAGCAAGAACTGGCAAATCTGGTACAGTCCATGAGGAGGAGATGCACTGCAGTACTTAATGCAGCTGATGGCCACACCAGATGCTGACTGTTACTTTTGATTTTGACCACCCCTTTGTTCAGGGACACATTATTTCATTTCTGTTAGTCACATGTCTGTGGAACTTGTTCAGTTTATGTCTCAGCTGTTGAATCTTATGTTTATACAAATATTTACACATGTTAAGTTTGCTGAAAATAAACACAGTTGACAGTGAGAGGAGTTTAATAACCATCGGTGCTAAGCATACCATACATACCAATGCACTCATATTTAGATCAACTGCGTATATTTCATATGTGCATGATTAGTGTTCAAGCATGGATTATGCACATCGACAGAGCAGACACCATTGGGTGTGGTGTATGACACTATGACAGTGTTTGTGACATACAGTGAGACCAGGCATGACACGGAGGGCTCACAGGCACAATTTCCACTGGTCAAGCATGTCCGTGGACACTGGACATTGGACAACATGTGTGTCCAGAAACAGAAAGTCATGCAATAGACAAATCATTCAAACAGGCTTGACAATAACTTTTGGCTTCATGCTACTTAAACACTGCTTAAACAATTTGAGATAAGCTTTATGCTAGTTCTTAATGCTCCTCCGTCAGCCAATAGTTGACATAAAGCTTGCTAGTGTCATTATGAGAGTGGGGTCATGTCCCTTGAGTTGGACAGGAGCTGGCAAGTCAAGCTGAAAAAGCAGAGCTGAATGCAACGCTTCTTAGAAAAGGAGTTACCTTGCTCAGTCAGTCGTGCAACGCTTCAAAGATTACCACACAAACCACAGAACAACGGCTGCTCAATTCCACTGAAGCGCTCCTTTTCCTGGACAGAAAGACTAAGAGGACGAGTGTCATGTCTCTACAGAGTATATAACTACAGACAGACGGCTCACTGAGATTCCATCAGGGAATCAGGTGACTCAGCCAGAGAAAGTTCCAGGCCCACGTAGCTTGTGTGCCCATTCAGTGCTAGCCAACTAACTTTATCTGGTATAGGAGTTAGCTGAATTGCTGTTAGACATGTCAGTGAATAAAAAGAGTAGAAATTAGAAAAGGAAGACTATTGTATTTTCTTTCTACACTATCTTAATTCCTGTTTTATAAAAAAAAAAAAGTGAAACAAGTTTGTCCTGTCCACAGAGAAAGAAGGAGGTTCTCAGGGCATGTTTAACTTGGTTCACATGGTCTGGGGGCTGTTCAGTTCTTCTTCTACTGTGAGAAGACTACAGATAACTCCTACCAGCAGCCGGCCTGTGGATTCACATTCATTAGAAAAGCAGGAAAGCAAGCAGCAAAGCACATTCTAGTTTGTACAGTAAATTACATGCTGTAATGAATTGACAAGTAATGAATTGACAGTATTTTGGAATAAACTAAGCATTTTTTTTTATATAGTTGTCTGAACCTTTCACAGCATACTCCATAAATACTACACTAACCATGAAAGCATTCACCAAGGGTTTAAGTCAAGTAGGTCACACAAAGGCTATTCTAAAAAGGTTAAATTAAGAAAAGATTCACACGCCTTTAATGTCCCACAGTTTATTACATTTAACCCTTATATAATAACAGTCCATACATACAATGACAATCCTGTCCCTCCAACATACTGAAACCTATTCTTCACTCTCCAACTCGCAGGCCAAGGAACTGAAATGTCAAGCAGCTATACATCTGGAAATAATCCTCCATTTTTTTATGAATTGCGCCAAACCCAATTATACTCGGAATTACATGTTCACTCCTATCTGCCTAAAAGACATGGACACCTGAATGTGATATCTCCTTTCTGGCAATTAGCTGGATCCGAATAAAACATCTTTAAATAACCAAAAAACTAACCCACACACATAATATCAAACTTTCACTAAGCAAGATTGTGACAAACATGTATATTTATTATAGTATTCCAGACAGTGTGCCAATACTGTTCTGGGGTTCTGGGGGCCTATATTATATAGTTGAATCTCAGATCAAGGGTGAGAACCCCTTCTGGCCACATCATAGTCCTAATTATTATTATATCATTTTGTAAATAGTGCTTTCTTCTAAACTCACCAAGAAAAGCATAGAAATCAAGGCTTGGCGTAGGCCAAACTCCAGGTGAACGTATGTAACTAGTTCAGCGTTGCACACCTTTCTAAATAATTAATAGATATGTTTAAATAGATACAAATTAGCATAATCAGATACAACAACAAAGAGAGAGTCCAAATTGATAGAATTGTTGGTAAGTAAGCAGCGTCACTCACTGAAGGTAGATCCCACAGCAATATTATTACTTTAACGTTAGTGTACAAGACATGTAAATAGTACACACTCCTCTTAGGAAATAGGTCCCTTGTTTTGAGTCCACCACACAGTTACTACAGGTTGTAGCTGAATGTTCAAGAGGTTAAGTTAAGGACTGATCTGGGTTCAGGAGAAGAAGCTGCGGAGCTGGAACAAGAAGTGGTCCTCCTTGTTTTTACTTGTCCTGCAGCGGCCATTCATATAGTCCCAAGCAGAGCGCTTACAGTAGTTGTAGAAATGCTCCTCTGCTTTCTTCAGGGTGAGGTTCAGGTCCAGAGTTCCCTGCAAACTGCACAGAGAGAAACACGGAGCGAAAGACTGATGAGTCTGGTTGTATTGCTTTGTAATGAAAAGGCAATGAGAGGATGGACGGACGCAGACACACACACACACACACACACACACACACACACACACACACACACACACACACACACACACACACACACACACACACACACACACACACACACACACACACACACACACACACACACACACACACACACACACAACCTGTTGGTGAACTGGATGAGCTGCACGTCGTTCCTACAGCTCAGCAGGACATCTCTGTTGTCCAATAATATGGTGGCACAGATGAAGAGTTCAAAGGTGAATTCTGTGTTGACGGCCTGTGCCTCAGACACTGGTTTATCCTCTGGAACCATCCCAGAACATCCGTTACAACACAAACAAATCACAAGAAGGATAACATACCATTGTTATAAGCAAATACAGAAGGACCAAAACGGGCTTCTGTAAATTCATATTACTAATTGTATGGACATATACACAACATGACCAAAAGTATGTGGACACCTGCTTGTCGAACATCTCATTTCAAAATCAGCGGTGGTCCCGTACTGTGAGTTTGTGTGGCCTACCACTTCGCGGCTGAGTCGTTGTTTCTTCTACATATTTCAACTTTAAAATATATAGTGTATTTGGAACCATAGGCTGTGCACTGTTTCTTATGTACTGTCACACATGTGACACATCACTGTCTCACTAGCCTGGGACTCACTAGCCTGGGAAGGATGGCCACAGGAGACTACCGTCTCTCCTACACCGTGACTACCATCTCTCCTACACCGTGACTACCGTCTCTCCTACACCGTGACTACCGTCTCTCCTACACCGTGACTACCGTCTCTCCTACACCGTGACTACCGTCTCTCCTACACCGTGACTACCGTCTCTCCTACACCGTGACTACCGTCTCTCCTACACCGTGACTACCGTCTCACCTATAAGTGACTACCGTGCCTACCATCTCACCTATACCGTGCCTACCGTCTCGCCTTCAGTTGAAGTCGGAAGTTTACATACACTTAAGTTGGAGTCATTACAAATCGTTTTTCAACCACTCAACAAATCTCTTGTTCACAAACTATAGTTTTGGCACGTTGGTTAGGACATCTACTTTGTGCATGACAAGTAATTTTTCCAACAATTGTTTACAGACAGATTATTTTGCTGTATCACAATTCCAGTGGGTCAGAAGTTTACATACACTAAGTTGACTGTGCCTTTAAACAGCTTGGAAAATTCCAGAAAATTATGTCATGGCTTTAGAAGCTTCTGATAGGCTAATTGACATTTGAGTCAATTGGAGGTGTACCTGTGGATGTATTTCAAGGCCTACATTCAAACTCAGTGCCTCTTTGCTTGACATCATGGGAAAATCAAAAGAAATCAGCCAAGGCCTCAGAAAAAAAATTGTAGACCTCCACAAGTCTGGTTCATCCTTGGGAGAAATGTCCAAATGCCTGACGGTACCACGTTCATCTGTACAAACAATAGTACACAAGTATAAACACCATGGGACCACGCCACCGTCATACCGCTCAGGAAGGAGACGCGTTCTGTCTCTTAGAGATGAACGTACTTTGGTGCGAAAAATACAAATCAATCCCAAAACAACAGTAAAGGACCCTGTGAAGATGCTGGAGGAAACAGGTACAAAAGTATCTATATCCACAGTAAAACAAGTCCTATATCGACATAACCTGAAAGGCCGCTCAGCAAGGAAGAAGCCACTGCTCCAAAACTGCCATAAAATAGCCAGACTACGGTTTGCATGGGGACAAAGATCGAACTTTTTGGAGGAATGTCCTCTGGACTGATGAAACAAAAATATAACTATTTGGCCATAATGACCATCGTTATGTTTGGAGGAAAAAGGGGGGGGCTTGCAAGCCGAAGAACACCATCCCAACCGTGAAGCACGGGGGTGGCAGCATCATGTTGTGGGGGTGCTTTGCTGCAGGAGGGACTGGTGCACTTCACAAAATAGATGGCATCATGAGGTAGGAAAATTATGTGGATATATTGAAGCAACATCTCAAGACATCAGTCAGGAAGTTAAAGCTTGGTAGCAAATGGGTCTTCCAAATGGACAATGATCCCAAGCATACTTCCAAAGTTGTGGCAAAATGGCTTAAGGACAACAAAGTCAAGGTATTGGAGTGGTCATCACAAAGCCCTGACCTCAATCCCATAGAAGATTTGTGGGCAGAACTGAAAAAGTGTGTGCGAGCAAGGAGGCCTATAAACCTGACTCAGTTACACCAGCTCTGTCAGGAGGAATGGGACAAAATTCACCCAACTTATTGTGGGAAGCTTGTGGAAGGCTACCCGAAACATTTGACCCAAGTTAAACAATTTAAAGGCAATGCTACCAAATACTAATTGAGTATGTACACTTCTGACCCACTGGGAATGTGATGAAAGAAATAAAAGCTGAAATAAATCATTCTCTCTACTGTTATTCTGACATTTCACATTTTTTAAATAAACTGGTGATCCTAACTGACCTAAGACAGGGCATTTTTACTAGGATTAAATGTCAGGAATTGTGGAAAAACTGAGTTTAAATGTATTTGGCTAAGGTGTATGTAAACTTCTGACTTGAACTGTATACCATGGCTACCGTGACTACCGTCTCACCTAGACCGTGACTACCGTCTCACCTAGACCGTGACTACCGTCTCACCTAGACCGTGACTACCGTCTCACCTAGACCGTGACTACCGTCTCACCTAGACTGTGCCTGCGGGCGATCCTCTCCTGGTAGCGGGCGCGGTCCACCTGCTGGGAGATGAGCTCCAGGTGGTCACAGCTCAGGATCTCAAAGAGACGCAGGGCGTCACAGTGCTCAAACTCTCTTTGGAAACCCAGCAGCAGCCATCTGGGAGAGGGGACACACATAAGTGTAAGTATACATATTTCATGCAAATACACCTCTTCAAATTATTGGATTCTGCCTTTACAGCCACACCTGTTGCTGACAGATGTATAAAATCGAGCACACAGTCATGCAATCTCCATAGACAAATATTGGCAGTAGAATGGCCCGTACTTAAGAGCTCACTGACTTTCAACGTGGCACCGTCATAGGATGCTACCTTTCCAACAAGTCAGTTCATCAAATTTCTGCCCTGCTAGAGCTGCCCCAGTCAACTGTAAGTGTTGTTATTCTAAAGTGTAAACGTCTAGGAGCAACAACGGCTCAGCCGTGAAGTGGTAGGCCACACAAGCTCACAGAACGGGACCGCCGAGTGCTGAAGTGTGTAAAAATCGTCTGTCCTCGGTTGCAGCACTCACTACCGAGTTCCAAACTGCCTCTGAAAGCAATACATTTTATTTGTAAGCTTCATGAAATGGGTTTCCATGGCCGAGCAGCTGCACACAAGTCTAAGATCACCATGCGCCATGCCAAGTGGTGTAAAGCTCGCCGCCATTGGACTCAGTGGAAACGCGTTCTCTGGTGTGATGAATCACGCTTCACTATCTGGCAGTCCGACGACAGAATCTGGGTTTGGCGGATGCCAGGAGAACTGTAAAGTTTGTTAGGCCCCTTAGTTCCAATGAAGGGAAATCTTAAAACTACAGCATACAATGACATTCCAGATGATTTTGTGCTTCCAACTTTGTGGCAAAAGTTTGGGGAAGGCCCTTTCCTGTTTCAGCATGACAATGCCCCTATGCACAAAGTGAAGTACATTTACATTTACATTTAAGTCATTTAGCAGACGCTCTTATCCAGAGCGACTTACAAGTCCATACAGAAATGGTCGAGATCGGTGTAGAAGAACTTGACTGGACTGCACAGAGCCCTGACCTCAACCCCATCAAAAACCTTTGGGATGAATTGGAATGCCAACTGCGAGCCAGGCCTAATTGCCCAACATCAGTGCCCAACCTCACTAATGCTCTTGTGGCTGAATGGAAGCAAGTACCCGCAGCAATGTTCCAACATCTAGTGGAAAGCCTTCCCAGAAAAGTGGAGTCTGTTATAGCAGCAAAAGGGGGACCAACTCCATATTAATGCTCATGATTTTAGAATGAGATGTTCGACGAGCAGGTGTCCACATACTTTTGTAGTGTATGTACTGCAAACACATATAGATGCAGTATATGTGTTGTGTTGTGTTGTGTACCTGTGACAGAAGGTGAAACTCTCCATGCTATCTGTGATCAGGTGGGTGTGGAGCTGAGGGTCCAACTCCTTCAGCAGTGCTGCCTCCAGCTCTGAGTGACAACAATCAAAACGTTAATAACATTACCTTATTATCAAGTCCATACCATATTATTACACATGTACAGAGAAGACAGACAAAAAAAAAAAAACATCATTAAAACTAACAAACCTATCTTCCTGTGCAGGCCGTCAGCGCGGAAGTCCTTGGAGAACTTCTCCATGTAGCAGGAGAAGCTCCAGTAGGTGTCCACCTCAGAGTCCAGAACCTCCAGGAATCGGCTACAAAGGTCATTCATCCCCTGGGCATAGCTCACCTCTGACCCCCAGCACATCAGCATGACACACACAGTATGAGGAAGGTAAGTAAATACAGTTACTTTAGCTTACTACTAAGACTAAGGGGATAATTTGAACATGAAATATGCGTGTACATTTCTCGTAAACTCTGAATTTACTTCCATGGCAGATAGGGGTGAAAACGTACACGCACATTTGTCAAATTAGGATTGTGTGACATTTTACTACGCCAACATATATTTCGCCATTAGAGGGCTCTCTAACGACACTTTTTTTCCGTGGTTGGGTGACAACCGGCTTATGACTGATGACCAATATACAGTATTTGCAGCACTAAAAACTGAGATAGGCAGGATCAAAGATAAACAGAGAGAGAGAAAAGAAAGAAAAAAATGACAGAAGAGAAAGAGACAATAGGAGAGAGAGAGATTACCTGGGTGAAAAGCAGCATATGTGATGAGAATATCCCTCAACACCAGCAGATTGCCCAAGCCTTCACCCCTGTAAAAGCAAACAAACCGTCAACACTAGGGTTGCAAAGGGGGAGAATGTTACCGGTAACGTTACCCGTACACTACTGGAATATTGGACACTTTCTAGGATTTTAGGTCATTTTCATAACATGTAACAGATAAAATAAGATGTTTTAAAATGTGACAAAGCTGTTAAACATAATCCTTAATATGACACATTAATTTTTGAATACAGTTGGTGTTCAATGAGTGTTTCAGCATGGAATATCCTTTCTATCTTTTTTATACGCCTTTATTTATTTTACTATGGGTATGTCAATATGTCTTTGTTGTAAATGTTTAGGGGCCGAACTGGTGGCAGTTGTGAAAAAAGTAAATAGTTGGAAGAGTTGCAGAGGTAATTGCAAACAATGTCATTATATTTAATATGTTTTTTCATTATGTAGGTCTATCCACTAGAACATAACTTTTTTTTTGCAACCCCACCATGTGATGTAGTGATGTAATAAAAGGCCAATGTTAACTTTT
The DNA here is from genome assembly GCF_045679555.1 of Salvelinus alpinus. Lineage (NCBI taxonomy): Eukaryota > Metazoa > Chordata > Actinopteri > Salmoniformes > Salmonidae > Salvelinus > Salvelinus alpinus. The sequence continues at coordinate 2,143,981 of NC_092120.1, read as the reverse complement.
TTAAATTGGGTCTATGGCAGCCTATTTACAAATCAGTTTGACAGTACTTCAATCTAAAGGAAGTATGGGTTGAGGTGACAAATGCATCAGAAAGGTATTGGGAAGTTCAGAAGATCATCAGGCAATAATTTTGCATGGTATTCTGTGTAGAAAAGATCATAATTGATGATATTATTTTCCCCCCAGTCTGATTTAGAGCCTGGTCTTGTCCACTCTGTTCTAATGAGTCCTGTGCAGCTTGAGGGACACAGAAGACACATAAGTATTCCTTATCTTTCAGTGAAGGCGTCATAATATTTTGTAGGTAAACCGTAAAAAATTGAGACACATTTGTAGGAAGAAAACAGAAACTGCTCTGTTTATTACAACTGTATCTAGCAGCTACTGGAGGTTACTGACAGAACCCTGGTTCTATGAACCAAGAGCAATTATTCATATTTTTTATTTCAGTCGCAACCCCTAGTTTGGGAAACGCTGCACTAGAAACTAATGGACAATATGGACACACAGATGTAAAGATTAAAAAAATATCACTATTTTTATGTTTTTTTAATTTTTTAAAGTTACCATAGATAAATGAACTGTTAATTACCAAAATGATTGACAAAATCTGATAACTTTGGTAAATGACCAGTAGTTTTGCAACCCCCGTTAAAACAAATCAGATCAAATACACTGATACCTCACACAAAAAGACTATGTGATCCTTAAAATGAGAAACTACATGTAGCCTACTGGCTTTATATGGGTTGTAATGTCAAGCTAAAAACCTTTAACGTTGTAACGACACAGCCTTCTTATCCTAAAACCAACAACAGGTAGTCAGTGTGTCACTGCTTACACATGTTGACAGAGAACGAACACTTAAGGCCCTACTCCAATATGCCCTGTTGATTTAAGTGTTGAACTGTTTGTAGCTGACAGCCTGCCAGAGGAGTTTAAACATAAATCCTGTTAAGCTTCCTGTTTCTGTTAAGTGTTGAGCAATGTTCCCTGTAAAGGCATCGGCATGCTTTAGTTCGCCTGGCGCCTAGCCGAGCTCGGCTAACCGAAACCAAACTAATGTGATCGCTTACTCCAATAAAAAAAACTTTGCTTGAAAAACAAGAAAAAAAAGTGGCAATAGTACTGTTTGTCCATTTTGAGATGCCGAAGCCAGTATACACTTCCTCAATAAATCAGGATTAATTTAAGATAAAATTAATGACAGATTTCCTGAGTTGAGGTTTTTCCAGAGGAGATCTTAATCGTGCAATTTTGCATCTGACTAGAATGTTTGGTGCAGTATTTCTCAAGTGAACAAAATGTGCATGAGGACGAGTCATCTCTCGTTGAATGACAACAAGCACTTCATTGAAGAATCCCTACTGGTGACCAATCTCCGACGAGGGGGCGTAGACTCTGGCCGACTTACTATTTGATCACCACAAAGTATTGAGTATTCATCTGTGAGAATTTCATTGGCGCTCTGTCTCAATGTACAGAGACTGAAGTTGATAATGAACTAAAGCCACTCACGAGTAGTAGGGTAGGTCTCTGTCTGTCCGAGGCACGTCCTTGTCGATGATTCGGATGGCCTCTTGGAGCTCCTCCAGATCAAAGGTCACCCGCTCAAACAACACCTGGGTTCAGGGGTCAGAGAAACAAAGATATTAGTGATCCGATGGACTATGTCTTCATCTCAGACTTCAGTCTGTAACATACTGTAGACTGTAAAGGTCTGTAACAAGACATGTCAACCTCTGACAGTGTGACCAGCTGTTAAGAGATTGTAAAATATAATAATATATATAATATTCAGTAATACAATGACAGAGTGAATTATATTGTAAAATATAATATATATAATATTCAGTAATACAATGACAGAGTGGATTATATTTATTTATTTATTTATTTTTATTTAACCTTTATTTAACCAGGTAGGCAAATTGAGAACACGTTCTCATTTACAATTGCGACCTGGCCAAGATAAAGCAAAGCAGTTCGACACATACAACAACACATAGTTACACATGGAGTAAAACAAACATATAGTCAATAATACAGTGAAAAAAAAAAAAAAAAGTCTATATACAATGTGAGCAAGTGAGGTGAGATAAGGGAGGTGAAGGCAAACAAATATATGTATAAATAAATAAAAATATAAAAGGCCATGGAGGCGAAGTGAGTACAACACAGCAAGTAAAATAAAAACTAAAAAAAACACTGGAATGGTTGGTTTGCAGTGGAAGAAAGTGCAAAGTAGAGACAGAAATAATGGGGTGCAAAGGAGCAAAATAAATTAATAAATAAATACAGTAGGTAAAGAGGTAGTTGTTTGGGCTAAATTGTAGATGGGTTATGTACAGGTGCAGTAATCTATGAGCTGCTCTGACAGCTGGTGCTTAAAGCTAGTGAGGGAGATAGGTGTTTCCAGTTTCAGAGATTTTTGTAGTTCGTTCCAGTCATTGGCAGCAGAGAACTGGAAGGAGAGGCGTCCAAAGGAAGAATTGGTTTTGGGGGTGACTAGAGAGATATACCTGCTGGAGCGCGTGCTACAGGTAGGTGCTGCTATGGTGACCAGCGAGCTGAGATAAGGGGGGACTTTACCTAGCAGGGTCTTGTAGATGACCTGGAACCAGTGGGTTTGGCGACGAGTATGAAGCGAGGGCCAGCCAACGAGAGTGTACAGGTCGCAGTGGTGGGTAGTATATGGGGCTTTGGTGACAAAACGGATGGCACTGTGATAGACTGCATCCAATTTATTGAGTAGGGTTTTGGAGGCTATTTTGTAAATGACATCACCGAAGTCGAGGATTGGTAGGATGGTCAGTTTTACAAGGGTATGTTTGGCAGCATGAGTAAAGGATGCTTTGTTGCGGAATAGGAAGCCAATTCTAGATTTGACTTTGGATTGGAGATGTTTGATGTGAGTCTGGAAGGAGAGTTTACAGTCTAACCAGACACCTAGGTATTTGTAGTTGTCCACATATTCTAAGTCAGAGCCGTCCAAAGTAGTGATGTTGGACAGGCGGGCAGGAGCAGGCAGCGATCGGTTGAAGAGCATGCATTTGGTTTTACTTGTATTTAAGAGCAGTTGGAGGCCACGGAAGGAGAGTTGTATGGCATTGAAGCTCGCCTGGAGGGTTGTTAACACAGTGTCAAAAGAAGGGCCAGAAGTATACAGAATAGTGTCGTCTGCGTAGAGGTGGATCAGAGAATCACCAGCAGCAAGAGCGACATCATTGATGTAAACAGAGAAGAGAGTCGGTCCAAGAATTGAACCCTGTGGCACCCCCATAGAGACTGCCAGAGGCCCGGACAACAGACCCTCCGATTTGACACACTGAACTCGATCAGAGAAGTAGTTGGTGAACCAGGCGAGGCAATCATTAGAGAAACCAAGGCTGTCGAGTCTGCCAATGAGGATGTGGTGATTGACAGAGTCAAAAGCCTTGGCCAGGTCAATGAATACGGCTGCACAGTATTGTTTCCTATCGATGGCGGTTACGATATCGTTTATGACCTTGAGCGTGGCTGAGGTGCACCCATGACCAGCTCTGAAACCAGATTGCATAGCGGAGAGGTGTGGTGGGATTCGAAATGGTCGGTAATCTGTTTGTTAACTTGGCTTTCGAAGACCTTAGAAAGGCAGGGTAGGATAGATATAGGTCTGTAGCAGTTAGGGTCAAGGGTGTCCCCCCCTTTGAAGAGGGGGATAACCGCAGCTGCTTTCCAATCTTTGGGGATCTCAGACGACACGAAAGAGAGGTTGAAGAGGCTAGTAATAGGGGTGGCAACAATTTCAGCAGATAGTTTTAGAAAGAAAGGGTCCAGATTATCTAGCCCGGCTGATTTGTAAGGGTCCAGATTTTGCAGCTCATTTAGAACATCAGCTGACTGTATTTGGGAGAAAGAGAAATGGGGAAGGCTTGGGCGAGTAGCAGAGGGGAGGGCAGTGCTGTTGTCCGGGGTAGGGGTAGCCAGGTGGAAAGCATGGCCAGCCGTAGAAAAATGCTTATTGAAATTCTCAATTATAGTGGATTTGTCGGTGGTGACAGTGTTTCCTATCTTCAGAGCGGTTGGAAGCTGGGAGGAGGTGTTCTTATTCTCCATGGACTTTACGGTGTCCCAGAACTTCTTTGAATTTGTGTTGCAGGAAGCAAATTTCTGCTTGAAAAAGCTAGCCTTGGCTGTTCTAACTGCCTGTGTATATTGGTTTCTGGCTTCCCTGAAAAGTTGCATATCACGGGGGCTGTTCGATGCTAATGCAGAACGCCATAGGATGTTTTTCTGTTGGTTAAGGGCAGTCAGGTCAGGAGAGAACCAAGGGCTATATCTGTTCCTGGTTCTAAATTTCTTGAATGGGGCATGCTTATTCAAGATGGTGAGGAAGGCATTTTTAAAAATTGACATGTCCATGAATATAAAACACAGTTTGTAGCCTAACACCCATATCCTGGTGCAATATAAACTGACAACATTTCAAACAGCCCCAAGCTAAATTACTGTAGTACATTTTCAATGCATAGCACTTCTGTTGAACATATTAACTATGAATAAGTGAATGGCCAATAGGGAAGGTGAATGGTAATTTTGATCTCTTACACTCAAAAATGTAAAGAGGTAGAAGCAGTTAAACCATATACTTTGCAGGGGTTTTGAGTGTACTTTTTGAGGCTGGTGGTTTACCTGGGCCTGTAGCTCCAGGAAGGACAGCCTCTCCCTGACCTCATCACTCTGGTTCTGAGCCTGCAGCTGGACCCTGTCCTGCCTCACATCGAAGTACCGCACCGCTTCCACCAACTCAGCTAGAAACACACACAGGGAGGGAGGAAGAGAATTATAGACTGGTGAGCGAGAGTGAAGGAAGCAACTTTACAGGAGGAAACAAGGGAGAATTTACGAAATTGGTTGAGCTCAGATTCCAAAAGAGAGTATAAGTTGATCTACATCCGGGCCCTACCATCGGTGCCATTTATACGCAGTCGGACAGCGGCAGGAAAAAGCTGCTGCCACTTCCTCTTCATGGAGTGGTAGCGGACGTTGAGCTGCTCCTGCAGTAGGGGGCGCTCCAGAGAGGTGGAGCTGCAGGGGTACATCCCGAACAGGAAACGCCACACCTGGCCACGCTCCGAAGGGGACACACCACCTAGACACATACAGCACAGGTTGAGTCCAGATACTTTATAATGGCTTCTTTCCTCCTGTGTGTTCATTTTCCTCACTCCTCAACTTCACTGATGGGAAACAACTGGACAGGTGAGAGATGCAATGACATGTCCACTTGGTGTTCTGGACTGGTAGGTCTGTCTTTAGCTTTTCAACAGAATCGACTCAGGTGATAATGGTGAGACAAGGACTTTTGCATAATTTCACAGGAATGTGAAGACAAGACTAGAACTAAAATATAAAAGATAAGCTATTGGATCACTTGGCCTCTGACTAGATATACATATACACACTGCTCAAAAAAATAAAGGGAACACTTAAACAAACACAATGTAACTCCAAGTCAATCACATTTCTGTGAAATCAAACTGTCCACTTAGGAAGCAACACTGATTGACAATAAATTTCACATGCTGTTGTGCAAATGGAATAGACAAAAGGTGGAAATTATAGGCAATTGAGATGAGACGGAGTCTACAACCCACACAAGTGGCTCAGATAGTGCAGCTCATCCAGGATGGCACATCAATGCGAGCTGTGGCAAGAAGGTTTGCTGTGTCTGTCAGCGTAGTGTCCAGAGCACTCCGTCTCATGCTACCACTAGAGTGAGAGCACCGCCAGCATTCAAAAGTGACCAAAACATCAGCCAGGAAGCATAGGAACTGAGAAGTGGTCTGTGGTCACCATCTGCAGAATCACTCCTTTATTGGGGGTGTCTTGCTAATTGCCTATAATTTCCACCTTTTGTCTATTCCATTTGCACAACAGCATGTGAAATTTATTGTCAATCAGTGTTGCTTCCTAAGTGGACAGTTTGATTTCACAGAAGTGTGATTGACTTGGAGTTACATTGTGTTGTTTAAGTGTTCCCTTAATTTTTTTGAGCAGTGTATATACAGTGGGGCAAAAAAGTATTTAGTCAGCCACCAATTGTGCAAGTTCTCCCACTTAAAAAGATGAGGCCTGCAATTTATCATGATGAAAATTACAGGCCTCTCTCATCTTTTTAAGTGGGAGAACTTGCACAATTGGTGGCTGACTAAATACTTTTTTGCCCCACTGTGTGTGTGTGTGTGTGTGTGTGTGTGTGTGTGTGTGTGTGTGTGTGTGTGTGTGTGTGTGTGTGTGTGTGTGTGTGTGTATATATATATATATATATATTATTAAATGTAACCTTTATTTAACTAGGCAAGTCAGTTAAGAACAAATTCTTATTTACAATGACAGCCTACCCTGGCCAACCCCTAACAACGCTGGGCCAATTGTGCGCTGCCCTATGGAACTTCCAAACACGACCGGTTGTGATACAGCCTGGAATCGAACAGCGTCTGTAGTGACGCCTCTAGCACTGAGATGCAGTGCCTTAGACCTCTGCGCCACGCGGGAGATAAAGTGGCTAATTTATTCCTTCTAGCTAATTTATCCCTAAACAAACTAGGCTTCTCAAGGAATGAGTGGCTTATAATGGTTAGTGTGCAAAACAAGTCTTGATCCCCAGCGTGGAGACCTTTAGCCCCCTTCTTAGAGCTCTGACAGGGATCATTATATAATGTTTTTGCACCATAGTCACTGCAGCTAATGATATCGCGCCAGAGGAGAGAAGGAATGTGCATCGATGAAAGAGGGAAGGGGGGGGCGGGTTTTTCCATGTTCCTGGTTACATTTTCTGATAAACACAGTCACAGTAGTAACCCCTCTGTAGCAGTATACCATGTACCTAGCTCACAGAGCTCTACCTTGCGTGCAATGGAAGACTCATGACTCATGATTTTCAGCACGACGAAGCCCTAGGGGTTCCTACGTCAGTGGGGGGTTCAGTGTTTACAGTCAACACTATGCACCCTGAGTCCTACATCTTGGTCATATACTGTAGCTGTTTCCCCTAACCACTGATACATGGTCAGATATTTTGTCATCCCTAAATGGTTAAGGTTATGATTGGTAGTTGGATAATCTGATCCTAGATCTGATGTTAAGGTCCATTTCACCTTGAGCTTGAAAACATGTGAGTGAAGGCCCTGAGTGTACCGGTGACTGTAATTTACACACTGATGCAGATAGAAGCTAGAAAGTATAGTGTCCCCAGCTATTCACCCATTCATACACTCCTCTTGTTTTCCCTCAGGAGCAGCTGTGTGTGGACTGTTGATGTCATACCCACAAACCATGACTGATGGATTTCATGTGAATAATGATTTTTCCTCCCTCTGAACATAATCTGTCAGATCACACCAAAGTCTTGACTGGTAACTGTAAAACCAAACCATTGTCTGTTTCTAAAATTCTTTGCTTGAGGGGTCTCAGTGAGGTTTGATTACATGGCTTTCTAGAGAATGGTTGAACTGTAGTGCAGTCAGCTAGCTCCTCAGGCAAACATCACTTGACTTCCTCTTGACTTGTAGATAGTGATAGAGCAATACCAAATATGGGAAACCCAGCACTGGGAAACAATTTAACTTTACTTAATTTAAACTTTGTGATAGGCTCCAGCATACTGGCCCATAATGTTTGAATATGAAATAATTGTCAATAAATTAATATGTTGAATTATGAATTGCTGAATTGACAGTGATTCATGCCCATCAATTTCTCTTTAGGATATCGTATCCCATCCTTACCATTCTTGAAAATGTGCATCCGCAGCCTGGACTCGTCCACTCTCCCCTCTACGTCCATAACGCCAGGTAACCCGAGAGGTGTCGTGGAAGGAGCAGGTGCGTTTACCAATGGTACTTGGTACAACTGCTGGTTGCCAAACTCCGCCGTGACATGATTGCCAGGTGAACTTCTTCCCGTTGTCCCATTATTTTCCTTTGTTTTAAGGGGAGTCCCACATACCCCGAGTTCTTTGGCGGTACTTTCACGACCGGGAATATCGAGTGCAGGTGAGTGCGGTAACCCGTTCTCCTGTAGAGTGTCCATGATGTATATTCTCACTAACGACACAAAGTGTAAAACACAAACATCCCTCCTCGTGATACCGGTTTGAGTGCCCGCTACATTTGTTTGTTGCAAAATAAAAAGTAGCGTTTTACGTTCCTTTCACTGTTATGTTTATGCTGCGCTCCGATTTTAAATGGAATATGCTTCAATACACAGGAGTTAGGACATTTCCCAATTCAGGCAGGAATCCATGATGTGGAAGACTTCTATGCTCTGCCCACTTAAACCTCACGACCAAAGTTCTTCCTGTGAGTCAGTCATATGACTGAACCTTACTGTTTTGTGTGTGAGGCCTACATTCGGGTTTTTATGTCGGGTTGAAAGCCGCAATTCTTCCGCTACAGGAGCATTTTAACACCACCTAGTGGTTTTTATGAGACAACTATTTGTACTGTATAGGGCTAGGCTACACATGGTCAATCTGGCATAAGCGTTTGAAAAGTGAAACGCCTTCATTCATATTCTTGGCATTTTATGATGGACTAGGCCTACAGCTAACTAGTCTAAACTGCTCTTTTATCACCCTACACCCAAATCTTTACATTTCCTCCCACACTATGAATGGAAGTGGTCTGTGAAATGGAGATTCAGTGCAATAGTAAAAGTACAAACTAATGACTAACATAATGACCATACAATAAGTTGGGCCTTTTTCCATTCATTAATTGAGTAACTACTTAAGATTTTTTTATTTAACCTTTAAATTGTCCAAATTACATCTTTAAGAACTGATTGTGAGGCCTCCAAGCACTATGATGACCAACAGCTTCACTGCCAGAAAAGCATAAAAATAAAATAGTTGCATCTCTGAAGTATTCTCCTCTTCTGCACCTTAAGAACAAAATCATATTGAAAACATTAACTACAAAGGGAAGGACAACTGTCATCTGTATGATAACTTGATACATTTTTGACCAATACAATAGTAAGGGAGTAAATGTGATATTTTTTTACCTAATATGTGCATTTTCTTTGTTGTGTTACCTGGGATAACTGAGGTAAATATTAACCCATAAGGTGTAGGCTTAGCCTCGCTGAGGAGGAGTCTTGTCCCATTGCCATGGTACTGCTTGTCCTTCCCATTGACGCAGCAATGCAGAGTGCAGAAGTAGTAGCCTATGTCATTCAGCTCTAACCAGATCATCAGGATGCTTGTGTCTGTTGTGTTCAGGTCGTAGGTTTTCTGAAACCTCCCCTTGAATCGGGGCAAGTCACCCATCTCCCTCCACACCTTCCTCTGGCCATGTGTGGCCGTGTTGATGTACCATTCTGCCCTGCAGCCAGTGATCAGCTCCCCGCTGTCCGACAGGACACGGCATCCCATGGAGACTTTCTGGCCCAGTGTGCTGGTCACCACAGGGTTCTGGTCCACCCATACACGACAGAAAGCCTGATGAGGGACTGGACAACAGAATAAACAAATACTTATGACAAATGTTATGGTATAATTAAGCAATAAGGCCCGAGGGGGTGTGGTATATGGCCAATATAGCACGGCTAAGGGCTGTTCTTATGCACGACGCAACGAGGAGTGCCTGGACACAGCCCCATTAGCCGTGGTATATTGGCCATATATCACAAACCCCTGAGGTGCCTTATTGCTATTATAAACTGGTTACCAATGTAATTAGAGCAGTAAAAATACATGTTTTATCATACCCGTGATGTACGGTCTGATATACCACGGCTGTCAGCCAATCAGCATTCAGGGCTTGAACAACCCATTTTGTAAATAACTATATTTCTGTCAAGAGGATGACTTTCTTTGCCAGCAAGACAAAAGAGAGTATACAATAGTGAAACTAGTTTACACCTGTTTAGATCTCTCCCATAGTTAACATTGGGGTTTGTGTCTGCCAACTGCACAAAACTAAATTAAAACCCAAACAAGATAAAACCATTACCTTTGAGAAGGATGATCACAATTAGGACAATGTGAAAGGTAGTCATTCCTTACAGCAACAAGAAGAGCCAAATAATTTGCATGTTGTATGATACCAAAAGTCAGATTTTATGGGTTGAATAGTGGAAGAATTTCATCCAAATAAGATAAATTTACTAAATGTGTCATTAAAGTCTTACCTTATGCCCCCAAATAGTACCGCAACAATTACAATAACCAACTTTACTTCCTTAAGTTCATTTCCTGATGCTCTAGCTACACTCTTGAGGTAAAAAAAATATAGAGATATGAGTCAAACCCACTGTGGTTTCCAATGTAGGTTTGTGTGAGCAAATGTCAATTGGATGTGGATATCAGAAATATTTAATGTGTATGTTTAAATCATTGACCTTGCAAAGGCCTAAAGAATATAAAAGTGGATTTGTTTTTCTACTTTAAAAGTTCCAGAGAGGGGTGAGAGAAAGACAGAGAGGGGTGAGAGAAAGACAGAGAGGGGTGAGAGAAAGAAAGAGAGGGGTGAGCGATAAAGAGGTGAGAGAAAGACAGAGAGATTATGAGAGATTTTTTTTCTGCGTTCCTGATCATGCGTCAGTTACACTCATACTCACTACCCCACAATCCCCACCCCGTGGCAGCCCCTCTCTAGTAGAACACCATGTACCTAGCTAACAGAGCTCTACCTTGTGTGCAATGGAAGCCTCATGACTCAGCTTTTCAGCATGACAAAATCTCTTCGGCAACCACAGGTTAGAGATGATTGTGTTTACAGTCCAACACTTAATTAACCCTGGGTCATATCTCTCTTTCTCATATCTCCCTTACTGATAGAGTGAGAGAGAGAAAAACATTTAGTTCCTTGACAGTTGTGGGAATGTACATTTTTAGTTACCCATTGGTTCTGGGAACGAAGCCATACGTTTCCTGACCGGTAAAATGTTATGTTTTTTAAACGTTCTGAAAACAGAAGTGAAAATTTAGCCTGTTCTGGGAATGTTAATTTTTAGGGTACAGGGAGGTTCTGAGAACGTTTCATTATGAAACCCTGAAAGTTTTCCTGGAACATTTTACTAACATTGAGATAAAAAATGATAGGCTATTTGAAGGTAATTAAATAACATTCTGAGAACATGTTTCAATAACACTGTTGGCTTAGTTTGGGTTAACTGTTTTGAACCCATGGAAATTCATTTGTTTAGGAATTTTTATTGTTGTGGCAAGGCATCTGTGAGATTCAAACCTATGATCTTCTGTTTTCTATTCATGGAATTAGTCCACTGCGCCAACAGGATGTACAAACAGGCCCAATTTCAAAGGAAACAAGCGCTCATTAAGATTAGGTGCCGATAGAGAGAGTTTTGTTGATGCTGAGAACGGAATGTTTTTAACTTCTTCTTTAAAAAAGGTAACATTCTTGCATTAAAAAAATTTTTATTGTGTTTTTTATAGAAAGTTATCTTAATGTTCTAAGAACATGACGTTAAATAGAACCATGAGGAAAACCTGCAGAAAACATGTTGAAGTACTGAAATTTCCACCTAAGAAACATACGGTTCTCAAAATGTAATGTGCCATCTGGGTATCCTGCACCGTTCCCAGAATGTTGTGGGAAGGTTGTGTTCAAAATAACCATAGGACAACCACACTCTCACCAAGCTCTAAGAAGGGGCGGCAGGCAGCCTCGTGGTTAGAGCGTTGGACTAGTAACCGAAAGGTTGCAAGATCAAATCCGCGAGCTGACAAGGTAAAATCTGTCATTCTGCCCCTGAACAAGGCAGTTAACCCACTTCCTAGGCTGTCATTGAAAATAAAAATTTGTTCTTAACTGACTTGCCTAGTTAAATAAAGGTAAAAAAAGAAACATAAGGTTCTCAGAACATTATGTGCTAGCTGTAATTAGCCAACAGTTTTCACACTTCCTAAAAATGTTTTGTTCAACCATCATCATTGGTGGTTGAACAGGAAATAGGAAACAGGAAATATACATGCAATACTTTTGACACCACTCTTGTTATAACTGCTTGTCACTCATTTTATTGGAACCATTTGGCTTTTAAGATATGTGCCGGTGCCATGGTCACTGCTGGTGTTTTCCTTGGACCTGTAGCCTCCTGTTTTTGCACCTCTTTTCACAACACAGTGAGTATCCTCTGTAGATTTGAGTTTTTATTTTGTTATTGCTGTTGTTTTATTTTGTTGTTGCTGAACCAACATTATTTCCCAGTGCTTTACAGTCTATGCTATGCTTGTTGGTCAGTGGTAATGTTGTATTTGGTTGACACAATTATGATGGGCGTGCCATCTGACACCAGGCATCTTTAACACAACATGTAAACGATATTAGGAATCCGATGCGTCATTAGTTAGAGTTAACTTTCAAATCTCTCTGTTGGACCAGAAGAGCCCATTGATGTGGATTGAGATGATGCTCATTTTGTCTCAGGCCTGTGGCACTAGTGGTATGTGATTAATTTTTATGTCAATATGCACTCAGTGTTTTCTTATGCTATGTCTAAACAACATGAACTGAATAATCCTTTTGTTGTTAATTCAAACACAGGTGTGGATTGGAAAGCTGATTACCCAAAGGTTGTTTTTACCAAAATGGGAGAAGATGTGACCATACCATGCAATGTTACCTATCCCCCGTCCCCATCTAAAGAGCCTGTCCAGGCCTACTGGAAACGCCTGGGAAATACTAAACTAAACATCAATGATAATGACAAGAATGAATTCCTCTATCACCCCAACAACACATTCGTAATCAAGAGTTTTCAAACCAGGACCAACCTGACAGGAAATGTCACTAAGAGAAACTGCTCCCTGAAGATCAATATAATTCAACATGGCGACATTGGGCGCTTCTACTACTTGAGAATTGCCACTGGAGCCGACAACTTCAGTTTTAATAAAGAACTTGTCTCCATTCAAATATCTGGTAAGCAGAGGATGCAATGTAAAGTGCCTTTGTTCAGTGTGTCATTCATTTGATTTGGAGGAAACTAATCCCTACTGTATTTTGTCCATTCAGGAACCTCCGGGACTATTTCAATCATACCAATGGACAAGTCAAACACAGGTGAAGTATTCAGCTTAGAATTTTCACGTACACACCGAATTTAAAATGTTGCTCTGAATCAGATATTGGTTTACTTTAGAAATTACCAGTAAACCTGACACAGTTGATAACAGCAATAACAATGGCTTTGTCTCCTTCTCAGTTGATTCCACAACTACAGTCCCACTAGCCACCACAGAATGTAAGTAGACTCTCAGGGCCAGTTTCACAGACCCACATTAAGCCTAGTCTTGGAATTAAAGGTATGCTATATCTACAGTGCCTTCAGAAAGTATTCATACCCTTTGACTTATTCCACATGTTGTTGTGTTACAGCCTGAATTCAAAATGGATTCAATATTTTCTTCTCACCTATTTACATCACAGGAGGTCGGTGGCACCTTAATTGGGGAGGACAGCCTCATGGTAATGACTGAAGCGGAATTAGTGGAATTGTATCAAATACATCAAACACATGGAAACCATGTGTTTGATGCCATTCCATTTACTCTGTTCCAGCCATTATAATGAGCCGTCCTCCCTTCAGCAACCTCCACTGATCTACATAAAATACCCCATAGTGAGAAAGATAAAACATGTTTTTAGCAACGTTTGCAAATTTATTAATAAAATAATGAAATATCTTATTTACATAAGTATTCACAACCCTGAGTCAACCCTGAGCTTTGGCAGTGATTACAGCTGTGAGTCTTCCTGGGTAAGTCTCTAAGAGCTTTGCACACTTGAATTGTACAATATTTGCACATAGTTTTTTTTTTATTCTTCAAGCTCTGTCAAGTTGGTTGTTGATCATTGCTTAACAGACCTTTTCAACTCTTGCCATAGATTTTGGTAAGCGACTCCAGTGTAGATTTGGCCTTGTGTTTTAGGTTATTGTCCTGCTGAAAGGTGAATTTGTCTTCCCGTGTCTGTTGGAAAGCAGACTGAACCATGATTTCTTCTAGGATTTTGCCTGTGCTTATCTCCATTCTGTTGCTTTTTATTTAAAAAACCTAGTAGTTTTTGCTGATGACAAGCATACCCATAACATGATGCATCCACCACCATGCTTGAAAGTATGAAGAGTGGTACTGTACTCAGTGATGTTAGATTTGCCCCAAACATAATGTTTTGTATTCAGGACATAAATGTAACAATAAAATAAATAATTTGCAAACAGGATGCATGCTTTGGAATATTTTTATTCCGTACATGCTTCCTTCTTTTCACTCTGTCAGTTAGGTTAATATTGTGGAGTAACTACTATGTTGTTGATCCATCCTCAGTTTTCTCATATCACAACCATTGAATTCTGTAATTGAAATCACTGTGTGGTTTCTTTCCTCTCTGGCAACAGAGTTAAGAAAGACACATGTATCTTTGTAGTGACTGGGTGTATTGTTACACCATCCAAAGTGTAATTAATAACTTCACCATGCTCAAAGCGATATTCAATGTCTGCTTTTTTTTTTACCCATCTACAAATAGGTGCCCTTCTTTGTGAGGCATTGGAAAACTGGTCTTTGTAGTTGAATCTGTGTTTGAAATGTACTGCTTGACTGAGAGACCTTACAGACAGTTGTATGTGTGGGGTACAAAGATGAGGTAGTCATTCAAATATCATGTTCAACACTATTATTGCACACAGTGAGTCCATGCGACTTGTTAAGCAAATTTGTACACATATATACAGTTGAAGTTGGAAGTTTACATACACTTAGGTTGGAGTCATTAAAACTCGTCGTAAGTTTACATACACCTTAGCCAAATACATTTAAACTCAGTTTTTCACAATTCCTGACATTTAATCCTAGTAAAAATTCCCTGTCTTAGGTCAGTTAGGATCACCACTTTATTTTAAGAATGTGAAATGTCAGAATAATAGTAGAGAGTGATTTATTTAAGCTTTTATTTCTTCATCACATTCCCAGTGGGTCAGAAGTTTACATACACTCTATTAGTATTTGGTAGCATTGCCTTTAAATTGTTTAACTTGGGTCAAACATTTCGGGTAGCCTTCCACAAGCTTCCCACAATAAGTTGGGTGAATTTTGTCCCATTCCTCCTGACAAAGCTGGTGTAACGGAGTCGGGTTTGTGGGCCCGATTTCTTTGGATTTTCCCATGATGTCAAGCAAAGAGGCACTGAGTTTGAAGGTAGGCCTTGAAATACATCCACAGGTACACCTCCAATTGACTCAAATGATGTCAATTAGCCTATCAGAAGCTTCTAAATCCATGACATCATATTCTGGAATTTTTCAAGCTGTTTAAATGCACAGTCAACTTTGTGTATGTAAACTTCTGACCCACTGGAATTGTGATACAGTGAGTTATAAGTGAAATAATCTGTCTGTGTAAAGAATGTTAGGAAAAATTACTTGTGTCATGCACAAAGTAGATGTCCTAACCGACTTGCCAAAACTATAGTTTGTTAACAAAGAATGTGTGGAGTGGTTGAGAAACTAGTTTTAATGACTCCAACCTAAGTGTATGTAAACTTCCGACTTCAACTGTATATATTATACCCCCCACCCCCCCTAATTTGAGTAAACTAATAAACAACAACACTTGTTGTCTACTTCCAGCTCATACAAACAAGGGGTTGAATACTCAAGGGCTTGTAAGTAAGCATTTCACTGGAGCATGTGACAAATACCATTTATTTGATTTGATTTTACATTTTAGCTTTTCATTTTTTACTTTGCCAACATTTCTACAAACATAATTCCACTTTGACATTATGTTGTATTGTGTGTAGTCCGGTGACAAAAAAATCTCAATTTAACCAAGAAAATAAATTCAGGCTGTAACACAACAAAATGTGGAAAAACTCAAGGGGTGGGAATACTTTCTGAAGGCACTGTATCCATTTGAGAGAGGGTCTGTTGATTTTGCATTGGGAGGCAGGTAGCCTAGCAGTTAAGAGCGTTGGGCCGGTAACTGAAAGGTTGGTGGTTTGAATCCTTGAGCTGTGAAAAATCTGTTGATGTGCCCTTGAGCAAGGCACTTAGAACTAGTTGCTCTGGATAAACGTGTTGACTAAAATGTAAAAAAATATAAATTCAAATGAATAATGGAATGAATAAATATTCCTCAGTCCTAATCAGAATGTTTTTCACAGTGTTTGAGGACGCGCTATCCACGACCACATATATTGCCACCACGGTCCCAGTGGTTGCAGTTCTACTGGTTGCTGTATTGGGGATTGTTTGGTTCTTCAAGTACAGGAAAAGGTGGGTCCGGTTGATGGGTATCCCCAGAGGGATGCACTCAAGCTTGACTGACATTGATCCATTTCTATAGCAACATCATGTCCCCTGCCTTATATTAGTCATTGCAGATACATTTGAAATACATTTTTCTCACATTCACTAAAATAACTGAATTGATTTAATAGGTCCAGGGGTGTCACTAAGCAAGAGTCTGGATATTATGCTAATTTCACCATGACAACTCCAACGACCAAACCTGAAAGGTATGCTTAAAACTATGAAACATCCTTCATTAAATTGCTAGTTTGACATATTTCGTTTTTTCTTCTGAACATTACTCTAAAATGTGTTCTTTGAGTTGACCTACAGTGTCAGTGAGATACTTGTCTTCCCCTATCTCCACAGAGTCAAAACTACAAAGAAGAAAGATGACACCCAAATTCCTCCTCCAAAGGTCATCGATGAGCCCGTCTATGGCAACGTCCAGGTACATTACAGCACCCTGAGCAGATCTGTTTTAAACTGACAGTACTCTTTATATTGATATCAACAGTCTACATGTACTAAGTCATCAGCTTTGGACACACACTGTTTGACTCAACGTTGTTTCCATGTCATTTCAATGACATGACATTGAAGCAACGTGAAATAGATGTTGAGTTGACTTCTGTGGCCAGTGGGTACTAAATATGTTTACCATGTTGGCCATTTAGTGTTGTGTGCATAGCTTGATGATAGCCCTTTCCCTACCTTCCCTGCCTGATTTCTCCATTTCTCTTTACAGGGTCCAGACGATCCGATGGACAGTATGGATCAAATGGACAGTGTATATGCAAATGTGGATCATGCAAAACAGTGATGAAGCTGCATCTCAGATATCAGCACTGCTTAATAATACTTGTTGAATGTGTGTGTGTGTGTGTTTTATCTTGATTGTTTTCTTGTCAAAAGGCAGCTTACAGTGTCAGCCCTCATTTTTCATATCCTGTTTGACTTTCACTTGGTTAGACAATAATATGTGCAGTTTGTTTGTTAAATGTAATATACATAATTCAGTATGTAACTATTTTTTAAAGGACTGGCTTTCAAATAAACATACTTACTGAGATGATATGCTACCGGTTGTTTGATTCAATCTATGTCAAAACATTTCACAAAAACAGATCTCGCAGTCCTATATTGACAACCATTCACAACTAAACGTAACATTTGTGCTGAGTTGGACAGAAACATATTGCCAGAAATTGATTTTTTTTTTAGACTAAGGTTTTCTGGGTAGAAAACACATTTTGACACATGAGATTCACGTGTCAAAGTCAATACATTTTCAGAGTTTTGATTGATTGAGTTTTAAGTTTTCTATGTTGCGTATGTGAACAAATGTATCTGATAAGAAACTTTGCAGACAATAACTGCCACTGTTAGTTTGGAGTGGATGCATATATAGGCCTTGATTTTGGTACTCAAATGCAAAGTCTCAGGGTAAGAGTGGGTGAAACTCTGGCATATTACTGGACATGAACTAAGGAAACACAGAGAAGGTACTTCTGCGTTCTTATTTTTTCAGTTCAAACTCAAATACATTGCCTTCCGTGTTTGACGAATGAGAGCTGTTCCAATTGCCTTGGTTTTAGGATTTAATTCTACGGCATCGGTTTTAACACATTCCCTCTCTTTTCTTCCACAGTCACCTGAGATGGAGATCAAACTGCTGTTTCAAATTTTGCTGTTATACGGTATCTCCTTAAAACCGCTTAAAGGATCGCACCCTTTTTAAAAAAAATTATCTAAAATGACATACCCAAATCTAACTGCCTGTAGCTCAGGACGTGAAGCAAGGATATGCATATTCTTGATACCATTTAAAAGGAAACACTTTGAAGTTTGTGGAAATGTGAAATTAATGTAGGATAATATAACACATTAGATCTGGTAAAAGTTAATATTATTATTATTATTATTTTTTCATCATCTTTGAAATGCAAGCAAAAGGCCAGAATGTATTATTATAGTTTAGGTGCAATTTTGGCCACTAAATGGCAGCAGTGTATGTGCAAAGTGTTAGACTGATCCAATGAACCATTGCATTTCTGTTCAAAATGTTGTATCAAGTCTGCCCAAATGTACCTAATTGGTTTATAACTGTGCACTCTCCTTAAACAATAGCATGGTATTCTGTGCAGTTAGATTAACAATAATTTAAGCTTTCTGCCCATATCAGATATGTCTGTCCTTGTCACTCCCTGATCTTTTCACCTGTCCTTGTGCCTGTCTCCACCCCACTCCAGGTGTCACCCATCTTCCCCATTATCCCCGGTGTTTTTATACCTGTGTTTTCTGTCTGTCTGTGCCAGTTCAACCAGCGTTTTTCTCTGAGCTCCTGTTTTTCCCAGTCTGTGTTTTTCTCTCGTCCTCCTGGTTCTGACCCTTGGTCAGCACGCCTGCCTGACCATTCTGCCTGCCCCTGACCTCGAGCCTGCCTGCCACCCTGTACCATTTTGGACACTGACCTGGTTATGAACTCTTGCCTGCCCCTTGGACTATAATAAATGTCAGAGCTCAAACCATCTGCCTCCCGTGTCTGCATCTGGGTCTCGCCTTGTGTCGTTATAGTCCTGGGAAATGTACTTGTTACTTACAACTTCATGCTAATCACATTAGCGCACGTTAGCTCAACCGTCTCGCAGGGCGGGGTTAATTTCCTGATAATATTACAGCAGTCATGTTTGTGCAAGCTGTCTATGTACACTAGGAAGGATTTCTTTTAACTCGTGATTGACTTGAGCCCAATGACTGCTCCAGTGATCCATGGGGTCCAGTCTCAGGTCAGCAGACATCCCAGGTGGTCAACAGACATCCCATGTATCCTGTACATTCTGTTACCCTCCCACATGGACACATATCACAGACTATGGAGGCTCCTGATAAACCCTCTCCTGGTGGGGGAAGGTCAACTGAATCTACAACCTACAGGAGAAAACCAGGTGGCCCCAGAGTTTGCACCCAGATCCTGGGAGACCTGAGCAAGGGAAACGGCATCTTGAGTATTGATAATGTTCAGCGCGATGACATTTGACCGTTCTGTTTCAGGACTGACATGCCAGAGTACAACCAGTTCTCCTATGTTGGTAACATGGTTTGCATACATTTTTAATTCGCCTATGTTAATTTGGTTGAGGATTTTTTGGCTATCTGTATCCTGTTGAATTGTTGAAAGTGGCTTATTAAATGGGCCTTTCAAAAGGCCATATATCAGTCTTTGACTAATTGTTCAATGAATGCTTTTCTTCCGTGTCATGCTGTCCAGTCCCCCCTTTCTGTCAGTGAGGGAGGAGGTGAAGGAGGAGGAGGTGGTATCTGCCTTCTGCTGTGTGTTTCACTCCTGCCCATCTGATCCCCCTCTCCTCACCTGGAGACACTCTGGAACACCCAGAATCCAATCACAGCAGCATACCAAGGGCCAGTGGGAGGTGACATCATCCATGACCTTTACCCCCACCATCACTGATAACAACCAACCTTTGTACAGTGAACCGCTCAAAGACTCTCATTGTCAAATGTCACTCTATGTCAAAGTCCTATATGGTATAAATGAGAGTGGTTATATTTCCTGACAATGTTGTTCCAAACCAAGTGGCGTGGCAGCTGTTGGGCTGAACAAACAAACACATGATTGTTGCTTTGTGGGAAAGAATGACCCAGTCAGTGGCTCATCTGCGTTGTCAGTGGTGATTTTAGCATGTACATCTTGGTGGGGCCAACAAAAAATTGGGATGCATGCCAGCAAAGCCACTACACAACACAAAAACCCTAAACATTAGATGAATTGCACTATAACAGTGACAAACAGTGCCCACAAACTTTTAGGGCCTACATAAAGCTGCCCCAACGGCAGAGTTCCAAAAGCAGTCCCCAAACCTTACCACTGCTACACCTGGCTATCAGCAGAGCCTTGTCTGGCAGCGAAACAGTTAATTCAGCCTCATATACTGCCTTAAAAAAAAAAAAAACTGATATGGCTGACTTAAACAAATGTGGTTTCTACTGACAATTGAGATGTACAAACTATGGCAAGCGGATAAGAGGCAATCCGTAATTTCGAAAAATACATTAATGAGCGAGCTAGGACGAACGTAGTCAATATAGCTATTTGTTCAGCCCTTTTGAAATGTACAGCGACAGAAATCAGAACATGGGCCGTTCTTACAGTGTTCTCCCTGTACACCAAGTCAGAACCGTAGGATAAATAAAGAGGGCATATAAGCAGACAATGAAATCTCTTACAATATTCAATAATTACATTTCTCTAAAACAGATTATAGGCTACATGTGCACCACCAAATTTTGTCATCAAAATCTGGCATTCTCTGGATTTATGGTGCTTTCAAGATAACTGGAAACTCGGAAAAAAACAAGGTTGAATCATGAAGTCAGTGAACTTCAGATCGTAACTCTAGAAAGAGGCCCAAGTTCTGACTTACAATTCCGATTTTGATGACCGTTCAAAACGTATTTACCCAGTCGGAGCTTGTTTTTTCCTGAGTTACCAGTTATCTTGAACTCACTGAAGTCAGATTTCCCAGTTCCGAGTTAACAGTTGTTTTGAGTGCGGCAAAAATCATGCTTGATTGACAGCATGGCCAATGTTGAATGTTTATCATTTTAAACTTGGAAAAGAGACCCTTAAACCAAGATGTATCACCACACAGTCACTCCACTAAATAGTAGGCTAGTGATTGCTTTGCAATGCTTGCAGTTAGCTACTGATTCCTTCCAAACCACTCATTGTTGAATTTGCAATTTCCAACTTGTTGTCCAATGGCTAATGAGCACTGAAACGATTTATCTACAATTTGTCTTAATTATTTCTCTTTGTATGGCAAGGATTAAATAGGGTTTGCCAGCAGATTGTCAGCTTGATTCATGATGATGACTGCTAGCTAAGATTTTGTGTCACGTTCGTCGTATGGAAGAAGAGAGAAGGACCAAGGCGCAGCGTGATACGAATACATTCTTCTATTTATTTAACACGAAACGAAGAACACTTAAACAAACTAATCAAAACAACAAAACGAACGTGAAGCTATATATATATATATATATAAAGTGCAGACACAAGCAACCAATACATAGACAATAACCCACGAAATCCCTAAAGAATATGGCTGCCTAAATATGGTTCCCAATCAGAGACAATGATAAACAGCTGCCTCTAATTGAGAACCAATCTAGGCAATCATAGACATACAAACACCTAGACTAGAAAACACCCCATAAACATACAAAACCCCTAGACTAGACAAAACACATAAATCCCCCATGTCACACCCTGACCTAACCAAAATAATAAAGAAAACAAAGATAACTAAGGCCAGGGCGTGACATTTTGAATGTATGATGTTGACATGATCAGTCCAATCAAAGCTACTGTAGATATAACGTGATTTGACATCATTTTATCTGTGGCCAATGACCTTGAGCCTTCTTGGAAGGGCACTTCTAATGTAACTCTATGGCAGCACCCAAGGGGCTTGCATTTTCTAGCTCTACCCTTAGATTTGGCGGTGATGTAGTGTCCCCATGAGTGACAGAACACTGAGCCAATCACGGCTCAATTAGAGATTATTACCAACCCCTACGCTCCGAATTTTCTGCTGGCTGCCCCCCCACCACAGAAATCACTAAGCTAGGCTGAAACACATGTATTTTGGAGCTGCCTTACTCAAGAAAGAAAAAAAGAGACCATATTTGCATGCAGCTTAACTAACTCAATGATTATTTATTATGTTTTACATTGTTTGCAAACTGATATGTGACATGTATTAATAAAAATAAAAAAAGCATTTCGCAGCACCCGATATAACATCTGCTAAACTATGTACGTGACCAATACATTTTGACCAGACCGAAGCTCTCTACTGCACTGCTGTCAACACAGAGGGACATGGGTGCTCCAGACAATGGACAATCACGGTAGATTGTAAGTACCAAGCATTTATAACTTGTATTCCCCAGTTTCTCCTTTAGTCAGGTAGAGTCAATTGACAAGCACTTCCTATAACTAGATACATACATTCATGTTTCTCACTAGTTTTGGTTGTCATGCCAAGTTAACAGGGGTAAACCTATTCCCCCTCAGGAGACTGAAAAGGTTTGGCATGGGTCCTCAGATCCTCAAAAGGTTCTACAGCTGCACCATCGAGAGCATCCTGACTGGTTGCATCACTGCCTGGTATGGCAACTGCTCGGCCTCCGACCGCAAGGCACTACAGAGGGTAGTGCAAACGGCCCAGTACTTCACTGGGGCCAAGCTTCCTGCCATCCAGGACCTCTATAACAGGCAGTGTCAGAGGAAGGCCCTAAAGATTGTCAAATACTCCAGCCATCCTAGTCATAGACTGTTCTCTCTGCTACCACACGGCAAGCGGCACCGGAGCGCCAAGTCTAGGTCCAAGAGGCATCTAAACAGCTTCTACCCCCAGGCCATAAGATTCCTGAACATCTAGTCAAATGGCTACCCAGACTATTCACATTGCTGCCCCCCCCCCCCCCCCCCTCTCCACACCACTGCCACTCTCTGTGGTCATCTATGCGTAGTCACTTTAATTAACTCTACCTACATGTACATACTACCTCAACTAACTGGTGCCCCCGCACATTGACTCTGTACCGGCACCCCCCTGTATATATTGTTATTTTTTACTGCTCCTCTTTAATTACTTGTTACTTGTAGCTCTTATTCTTTTCTGTATTTTTTTAAACTGCACTGTCGGTTAGGGGCTCGTAAGTAAGCATTTCACTGTAAGGTCTACACCTGTTGTATTCGGCGCATGTGACTAATAAAATGTGATTTGATTTGATTTCCTTAAGATCACAGTAATTGGAGAAGTTCCAGAGTTATGGTAGCTCATTGCACTTCTGAAGTGGTCTGTAAAAAATATGCTGTGTGGCTATAAACAAATGGTCCATATTCTCCCAACAGACCTTCCAGAAAAGTATGCAGATTACTTGGGCTGAACCAACGAAACCACACATTTGACTTGTCAACCTCTACAGTTTTAGTGGAGGAGGAGTTTGAAGATAAGGACACTATATCCTGCACTCCCAGGAATTAGTATGGGGAGGCTTTTCTCACCAAATACATTCAATATATTTAAATGTTTCTATGCCTTTCAAATCATATGAAGAATTTGTTCAAAAACATGTTTTGTGAAACTTTCTTTTTTTCTCTCCAGATTTAATCATGTATAGAGAGCTACAATCAGAACCTAATAACAATTAATAATTGTCTGTATTTTGATTTGTATTCCCGTTACCGATATGTTCTTATAGAGAGGGTCAAGAAAGCTGACAAAATCACTATTGTGAAATAGCTCAAACCCCATGGAAATAAACAGACGTTGAAAATCTCAATAAATGAAAGAGCAACCCCAAGTGGAGAAACACTGAAAGTCCCACACTTGTATTCTATCCTCAGATTACCCTCAAGACACAATTTCAACAGACAGCTGGGGAAGTGGGAAACAAGCTATCGTTAAATACTGGTTGATTTATTGTGCATATTAAACATTTTGTAAAAACTCTTCTGAATCACCCAAGCCATAGATGATAAACAAATGCCTTGTAAAAGCCATAACACAAAGCCACAGCCCAAATAAGAATGTACCATATTCATTAGCCATAAGAACAATAAAGCTACATCAAGCTAACAAATATAAGCAGTCACCAGCTCTGCTAGATTGGTTTAGAATGTTAATATTTTCCTGGAACCTTTAACAGACTTAGTACCATGGCCTCTGGGCCAGCTGACTTCCACATGCTTCCTGTTGTGTTCACACGTTACCATAGACTGCATCATCTCCACCATCACACTCGTATGGGTCGCCATCCTCTTCAGACTACAGGAAACCAGATCAGAGAGATCATCAACAACACCTCTATTGTTTTTTATATCCTTTTTATTTAGAGCAAACTTTTCCCAGATCTCTACAGCAGCTGTAAATGTATGCAGTAGAACCACAGTACATACCTCCATGTTGCCATATAGGTGATTGTTGGTGTAGTAGTTTGTGTGGATTTCACTGCTGGTGTCTGTCTGCTCATTCCTGTGGATAGAGTTAGGACTACTCTCAGATGCATTCTCTTCATTTGATAAGACACAACAAGAGTGAATGTAGGCTAATGGGCTTTAGCAACTCATCAGGATGTATACATTATAATCACAGACAGAACAGCCTGTAGAAAAATACCTTGATGGTGTGGGATCTGAGGAAGCACACTTGGATGCATCAATGTCCTGCTTGCTGGTTACTGGCTGGTCACAATGACTCCTCCCGCTGATTAAAAAAATGATGCCAAGTTGAACAAACAGAACAAAACAGCTAATAACAAACACAAATCTGCGCAGCTCACTTCAAAAATAAATACAAGAGTAACTTACACCTTCTTGTTCAATACGCAAGCTGACATGGGAATTAGTATTACTACCACCACTAATGCAGCAATACCAATTGAAACGTACAGCATCAACTTCTTATCTGTCCAAAAACAAATAAATATGTTTTATTAATGTACCAATGATATCCTTTATGATGTTAATATAGTATGTAAGACTTCATTTATGATGCTTCTCCCTCACTGTTTCCCTTACCATTTGTGGACACAGTCAAGGACAAGGTGGTATTGCCCTTTGTGTTGCTGGCATGGCAGTGTAAGGTCTCTGAGAAGCCTAGTGTCCTCTGTAGGGTCACCATGGTAACTGACCCATGCATCTCCACCCTGGTACTGGGCAAGGTGGGCAGGGGTCCAGCCGGAAGAGACCACTCCACAGTGGTGGTGGGCTCCGAATCCACAATGCACAGACAGGTCACCATGGAGATGTCTGAAGTGCAGGCAGAGCCCACTTTGATCTCAGGGGGGTCTGGGATGAGAATGATAAACATTGGTTTCAAATGAAGAGTATTGTCTTCATATTATATACACAGAAAGGACATGATCCATATTAACAGAATGGCGGCATCTACTTACACTCTACATTGAGCTTCAGTGAGCTGGAGTGGCCTTGTCCCTCTGTGTTGATGTCAGTGCAGTAGAGGGCTTCAGTGAGTCTGGTCACATTCTCCAGTGTGATGGTAGGTCCCGTGGTGGGCAGAGGTCCTCTGCTGTTGTGCCATCTGTAGCTGTGGGCTGCAGGGTTACTGTCACTGGAGCATCTCAGCTCTACAGAGTCTCCTTCCTTCACACTGGACACTCCCTCAACCTTCACATCCACTGGGGCATCTATGATTAACATCATTAGTAAGAATGCTATTACTATGTAATAAACATCTTAGGACAGATTCAGTGGATCAACCACATGCTTTCAATCTATTTAGATTTCAAAATGGAAGTTTTCCAAATCCAGGCTGTGGAAAAAGTTAATGTTTCCTTTTAAAAGAAGTTTAATTCTAGTAGAAAAAAAGAAGGAAGGGATGTGCTGCTAAGGTACACAATAACAGACTTTGGTTGATTCGAGTTTAACTTTTGTCATTTGTGCAGAAGCATTCTGTTTTCAAAGAAATGAAAGTGTAAATCTACCATACAGTGTTATTAACACACAGATGTGTTCCACTTACATTTGACATTGAGAGTTTTGGACCTTTTCACTGTCTTCCCTCCCCTGTGTTCTGCTGTGCAGACCAGAGACGGGTTGTGATCAGTGATGCTGGGAGTAAATGTCAGGGATGACATCACTTCCCACTGGCTGTCGGTCAGCTGTTGTGATTGGACACTGGGTGTTCTGGAGAGGCTCCAGGTGACGAGAGGGGAATCAGATGGGCAGGAGTGAGACACAGAACAGAAGCAGAAACCACTTCCCCCAACTTCACCTCCTTCATCACTGACAGAGAGGGGGGGGGTCTGGAGAGCCTGATATCAGCAAAGAGAAGAGAACAGTTATTGCAGTTCTTGTTCCTCCACCAGTTCTTGGGTCTGTCCTTTCAGCACTATAATTTAAATCAACAAGAAGCTATAGCTATCATTAGGGTAAATAATGGGATACTATAATACAACATTTGAAATTATCCTTGTCAATTCTTCCAGTGGGAACTTACTGCTCACTGCAATGGAGACCGTGTCCTCTTTGTATGAATACTTGTTATGGTCTTCCATTTCCATCCTGAAATGAAAGGGTCCTTTGTCACTGCGATGGAGGGGGT
Source organism: Salvelinus alpinus (assembly GCF_045679555.1). Classification (NCBI taxonomy): domain Eukaryota; kingdom Metazoa; phylum Chordata; class Actinopteri; order Salmoniformes; family Salmonidae; genus Salvelinus; species Salvelinus alpinus. Next base: position 2,117,516 of record NC_092120.1, on the reverse strand, counting down.
CGATTCTGAGAGAGCAGTTCTTCTGCCGGAGATCTCCCACCAGCTCTGTACGACCCCTGTAGTCTTTGATGATGTTGGTGCTGTCTGGGTGGTATATAACCTTATACAGTGGGGAGAACAAGTATTTGATACACTGCCGATTTTGCAGGTTTTCCTACTTACAAAGCATGTAGAGGTCTGTCATTTTTATCATAGGTACACTTCAACTGTGAGAGACGGAATCTAAAACAAAAATCCAGAAAATCACATTGTATGATTTTTAAGTAATTAATTTGCATTTTATTGCATGACATAAGTATTTGATCACCTACCAACCAGTAAGAATTCCGGCTCTCACAGACCTGTTAGTTTTTCTTTAAGAAGCCCTCCTGTTCTCCACTCATTACCTGTATTAACTGCACCTGTTTGAACTCGTTACCTGTATAAAAGACACCTGTCCACACACTCAATCAAACAGACTCCAACCTCTCCACAATGGCCAAGACCAGAGAGCTGTGTAAGGACATCAGGGATAAATTGTAGACCTGTACAAGGCTGGGATGGGCTACAGGACAATAGCCAAGCAGCTTGGTGAGAAGGCAACAACTGTTGGCACAATTATTAGAAAATGGAAGAAGTTCAAGATGACGGTCAATCACCCTCGGTCTGGGGCTCCATGCAAGATCTCACCTCGTGGGGCATCAATGATCATGAGGAATGTGAGGGATCAGCCCAGAACTACACGGCAGGACCTGGTCAATGACCTGAAGAGAGCTGGGACCACAGTCTCAAAGAAAACCATTAGTAACACACTACGCCGTCATGGATTAAAATCCTGCAGCGCACGCAAGGTCCCCCTGCTCAAGCCAGCGCATGTCCAGGCCCGTCTGAAGTTTGCCAATGACCATCTGGATGATCCAGAGGAGGAATGGGAGAAGGTCATGTGGTCTGATGAGACAAAAATAGAGCTTTTTGCTCTAAACTCCACTCGCCGTGTTTGGAGGAATAGAAGGATGAGTACAACCCCAAGAACACCATCCCAACCGTGAAGCATGGAGGTGGAAACATCATTCTTTGGGGATGCTTTTCTGCAAAGGGGACAGGACGACTGCACCGTATTGAAGGGAGGATGGATGGGGCCATGTATCGCGAGATCTTGACCAACAACCTCCTTCCCTCAGTAAGAGCATTGAAGATGGGTCGTGGCTGGGTCTTCCAGCATGACAACGACCCGAAACACACAGCCAGGGCAACTAAGGAGTGGCTCCGTAAGAAGCATCTCAAGGTCCTGGAGTGGCCTAGCCAGTCTCCAGACCTGAACCCAATAGAAAATCTTTGGAGGGAGCCGAAAGTCCGTATTGCCCAGCGACAGCCCCGAAACCTGAAGGATCTGGAGAAGGTCTGTATGGAGGAGTGGGCCAAAATCCCTGCTGCAGTGTGTGCAAACCTGGTCAAGAACTACAGGAAACGTATGATCTCTGTAATTGCAAACTAAGGTTTCTGTACCAAATATTCAGTTCTGCTTTTCTGATGTATCAAATACTTATGTCATGCAATAAAATGCAAATTAATTAATAAAAAATCATACAATGTGATTTTCTGGATTTTTGTTTTAGATTCCTTCTCTCACAGTTGAAGTGTACGTATGATAAAAATTACAGACCTCTACATGCTTTGTAAGTAGGAAAACCTGCAAAATTGTCAGTGTATCAAATACTTGTTCTCCCCACTGTAGGTGTCTTTTAACCAGATGCCAGTTAATTTGGAGGGCTTCTTCTCTGGTTATGGGTAGTTGAATGAGCAGGGAATCACGATGCATGAGCCCTGTAGGCCGGAGACTGAGCTGGGCACCTCAGCAGTCCATGACGAGGCATCAACTCCCATCACTCAAATAGCAGTGGGAAACTAAAGGTGTTGGACAGTTAGACATTCAACTGACCACACTGGTTAGTTTAAACAAATTCATATTACTTACTATATACAGTATACAGTTGAAGTCGGAAGTTAACATACACCTTAGCCAAAAACATTTAAACAAATTTGTTTCACAATTACTGACATTTAATCCTAGTAAATATTTCCTGTCTTAGGTCAGTTAGGATCACCACTTTATTTTATGAATGTGAAATGTCAGAATAATAACAGAGAGAATGATTGATTTCAGCTTTTATTTCTTCATCACATTCCCAGTGGGTCAGAAGTTTACATACACTCAACTGGTATTTGGTACCATTGCCTTTAAATAGTTTAACTCGGGTCAAACGGTTTGGCTAGCCGTCGACAACCTTCCCAAAAGAAGCCCATTCCTCCTGACAGAGCTGGTGTAACTGAGTCAGGTTTGTAGGCCTCCTTGCTCACACACGCTTTTTCAGTTCTGCCCACACATTTTCTATGGGATTAAGGTCAGGGCTTTGTGATGGCCACTCCAATACCTTGACTTTGTTGTCCTTAAGCCATTTTGCCACAACTTTGGAAGTATACTTGGGGTCATTGTCCATTTGGAAGACCCATTTGCGACCAAACTTTAACTTCCTGACTGATGTCTTTGTCACGTTCCTGACCTGTTTTATGTTATTTTTGTATGTGTTTAGTTGGTCAGGGCGTGAGTTGGGGTGGGCATTCTATGTTTTGTGTTTCTATGTTTAGGTCACTTGTAATTAGCCTTATATGGTTCTCAATCAGGGACAGGTGTTTGACGTTTTCCTCTGATTGAGAACCATATATAGGTTGGCTGTTCACACTGTTTGTTTGTGGGTGATTGTCTTCCGTGTCTGTGTCTGCGCACCACACGGGACTGTAGCGTTTGTTCGTTCGTTTGTTATAGTCTGTACCTGTTCCTACGTTCTTCGTGTTATATGTAAGTTCTCATGGTTTAGGTCAGTCTACGTTCGTTTTTGTTATTTTGTAATCCTTCCAAGTGTTTGTTTTCGTGTTTCGTCGTTTGCTTTAATAAATCATTATGTATTCACAACCCGCTGCATTTTGGTCCTCCGATCCTTCTCTCCTCTCCTCGTCCGAGGAGGAGGAAGATCTAGACACCCATTACAGTCTTGATGTTGCTTCAATATATCCACAATTTCCTTCCTCATGAAGTCATCTATTTTGTGAAGTGCACCAGTCCCTCCTGCAGCAAAGCACCCCCACAACATGATGCTGCCACCCCCGTGCTTCACGGTTGGAATGGTGTTCTTCGGCTTGCAAGCGTCCCCCTTTTTCCTCCAAACATAACAATGGTCATTATGGCCAAACAGTTCTATTTTTGTTTCATCAGACCAGAGGGCATTTCTCCAAAAAGTACGATCTCTGTCCCCATCGGCAGTTGCAAACCGTTGTCTGGCTTTTTTTATGCCGATTTTGGAGCAGTGGCTTCTTCCTTGCTGAGAGGCCTTTCAGGTTATGTCGATATAGGACTCGTTTTACTGTGGATATACAGTGGGGCAAAAAAGTATTTAGTCAGCCACCAATTGTGCAAGTTCTCACACTTAAAAAGATGAGAGAGGCCTGTAATTTTCATCATAGGTACACTTGAACTATGACAGACAAAATGAGAAAAAAGAATCCAGAAAATCACATTGTAGGATTTTTAATGAATTTATTTGCAAATTATGGTGGAAAATAAGTATTTGGTCACCTACAAACAAGCAAGATTTCTGGCTCTCACAGACCTGTAACTTCTTCTTTAAGAGGCTCCTCTGTCCTCCACTCGTTACCTGTATTAATGGCACCTGTTTGAACTTGTTATCAGTATAAAAGACACCTGTCCACAACCTCAAACAGTCACACTCCAAACTCCACTATGGCCAAGACCAAAGAGCTGTCAAAGGACACCAGAAACAAAATTGTAGACCTGCACCAGGCTGGGAAGACTGAATCTGCAATAGGTAAGCAGCTTGGTTTGAAGAAATCAACTGTGGGAGCAATTATTAGGAAATGGAAGACATACAAGACCACTGATAATCTCCCTCGATTTGGGGCTCCACGCAAGATCTCACCCCGTGGGGTCAAAATGATCACAAGAACGGTGAGCAAAAATCCCAGAACCACACGGGGGGACCTAGTGAATGACCTGCAGAGAGCTGGGACCAAAGTAACAAAGCCTACCATCAGCAAGGGCATTGAAGATGAAACGTGGCTGGGTCTTTCAGCATGACAATGATCCCAAACACACCGCACAGGGCAAAGAAGGAGTGGCTTCGTAAGAAGCATTTCAAGGTCCTGGAGTGGCCTAGCCAGTCTCCAGATCTCAACCCCATAGAAAATCTTTGGAGGGAGTTGAAAGTCCGTGTTGCACAGCAACAGCCCCAAAACATCACTGCTCTAGAGGAGATCTGCATGGAGGAATGGGCCAAAATACCAGCAACAGTGTGTGAAAACCTTGTGAAGACTTACAGAAAACGTTTGACCTCTGTCATTGCCAACAAAGGGTATATAACAAAGTATTGAGATAAACTTTTGTTATTGACCAAATACTTATTTTCCACCATAATTTGCAAATAAATTCATTAAAAATCCTACAATGTGATTTTCTGGATTTTTTTTTCTCATTTTGTCTGTCATAGTTGAAGTGTACCTATGATAAATTACAGGCCTCTCTCATCTTTTTAAGTGGGAGAACTTGCACAATTGGTGGCTGACTAAATACTTTTTTGCCCCACTGTAGATACTTTTGTCCCTGTTTCCTCCAGCATCTTCACAAGGTCCTTTGCTGTTCTTCTGGGATTGATTTGCACTTTTCGCACCAAAGTATGTTTGTCACACCCTGACCTTAGAGAGCCTTTTTATGTCTCTAGTGGGTTGGTCAGGGTGTGATTTGGGGTGGGCATTCTATGTTGTGTTTTTCTATGTTTCTTTATTTCTATGTTTTGGCCGGTATGGTTCTCAATCAGGGACAGCTGTCTATCGTTGTCTCTGATTGGGAACCATACTTAGATAGCCCTTTTCCCCTCCTTTCAGTGTGGGTAGTTAGCTTTGTTAGTGTCACTTTGCTCTGTAAGCTTCACGGTTGTTTTCGTTTGTTGTTTTGTTGGCAACATTTTAAATAAAAAGAGAAATGTACGCTCACCACGCTGCACCTTGGTCTTCCTTCAACAACGGCCGTGACAATGTTCATCTCTAGGAGACAGAAAGCATCATCTCCTGAGCGGTATGACGGCTGCGTGGTCCCATGGTGTTTATACTTGCGTACTATTGTTTGTACAGATGAACGTGGTACCTTCAGACGTTTGGAAATTTCTGCCAAGAATGAACCAGACTTGTGGAGGTTTACAATTTTCTTTCTGAGGTCTTGGCTGATTTCTTTGGATTTTCCCATGATGTCAAGCAAAGAGGCACTGAGTTTGAAGGTAGGCCTTGAAATACATCCACAGGTACACCTCCAATTGACTCAAATGATGTCAATTAGCTTATCAGAAGCTTCTAAAGCCATGACATAATTTTCAGAAATTGTCCTAGCTGTTTAAAGGCACAGTCAACTTTGTGTATCTAAACTTCTGACCCACTGGAATTGTGATACAGTGAAATAATGTGACTGTAAACAATTGTTGGAGAAATGACTTGTGTCATGCACAAAGTAGATGTCCTAACCGACTTGCCAAAACTATAGTTTGTTAACAAGAAATGTGTGGAGTGGTTGAAAAACAAATTGTATTGACTCCAACCTAAGTGTATGTTTAATTTCCGACTTCAACTGTACATGCCATACCTCCAAGCCAAAACCAGTGTGTAAGAAAATGCCATGATAATTTTTCAATCCCCATCCTTTCCTCTCAGTGTTGGACCTGCAGGAAAAAGGAAAAAGTTACTCTCCATAGAATATTTAACATGACATTACTTTTAATGTCTAAAATCCAATTACTTACTTACTTTTATCTTTCTTGCTGTTGCCTGATAGGGATTTGACATATAAAGGAAATATTACCATCCTGCTGACACTACCCATTTCACATCTAACGTGATTTTTTTATTTTTAAAATTCATGCATTTTGTCTTTGACTGAAATTAACTCTTCCCTTGAGGGTTAACCCCCTAAAATGTAATGTCTTCGACATTATTTTTTCACATTGCCAAACTCAAAGGTTTTCAGAAGCAAAAGGTGAAATCTCTTGAAATTAGCATAACATCTTTTAAGACTGTTACTGTACCTTTCCTCCATGTTATCTTTAGTCAGTAAGAACATAAACTGTGGTAGAAAAAGGATGAAAAATAACTCACTAGTAGATTGGGAGATTCAGGAACAAACATTACAGACTATATTAAAATGCAATGAAACATTTTTATTTGATCACTGTTGTTGTTGAACATTTACTCATGTTCATATTCCATCTGATCAAGAGTAGATTTTCAAGGTACTTTACAATCATTGTATTTTCAATCTCAAGTACATACAGTCTATCTGACCAATTGGATTCCACGCTTCAAGATTGCTTCGATCACGTGGACTGGGATATGTTCCAGGTAGGCTCAGACAATAACATGTACGTATATGCTGACTCGGTGAGCGAGTTGATTAGCAAGTGCATCGGAGATGTTGTACCCACTGACTATTAAAACCTTCCCTAACCAGAAACCGTGGATTGATGGCAGCATTCATGCTTAACCACCGCGTTTAATCATGGCAAGGCGACTGGAAATATGACTGAATACAAACTGCAGTTATTCCCTCCGTAAGGCAATCAAACAAGCAAAGCATCAGTATAGAGACAAAGTAGAGTCTCAATTCAACGGCTCAAACATTAGATGTATGTGGCAGGGTCTACAGACAATCATGGATTACAAAAAGAAAACCAGCCCCATCGCGGACATCGAAGTCTTGCTCCCAGACAAATTAACCAGACAAATTACGCCCCCTTTTTAAAATTTTCATCTAAAATGACATACCCTAAGCTAACTGCCTGTAGCTCAGGCTGTGAAGCAAGGATATGCATATTCTTGGTACCATTTGAAAGGAAACACTTTGAACTTTGTGGAAATGTGAAAGGAATGTAGGAGATTATTTTGTATTTTTTTGTACCATCATCTTTGAAATGTAAGAGAAAGGCCATAATGTATTATTCCACCCCAGGTGCAATTTATATTTTGTCCACTAGATGGCAGCAGTGTATGTGCAAAGTTTTAGACTGATCCAATGAACCATTGCATTTCTGTTAAAAATGTTGTATCAAGACTCCCCAAATGTGCCTAATATGTTTAAACTTTTCATGTTCAAAACTATGCACTCTACTCAAACAATAGCATGGTATTCTTTCACTGTAATAGCTACAGTAAATTGGACAGTGCAGTTAGATTAACTTTTTAGGGATAGGGGGCAGCATTTTCACTTTGGATGAATAGCGTGCCCAAATTGAACTGCCTCCTACTCTGTCCCAGATGCTAATATATGCATATTATTATTACTATTGGATAGAAAACACTCTGAAGATATGGATTTGTTTGCACTTCCTACGCCTTCCACTAGATGTAAACAGTCGGTAGAACATTGAATGAAGTTAATACTGTGATGTGGGACAGGATGGGAGGTGTTTCAGTCAGTGGTCTGGCAGATTGCCAGTTCCTGGTCATGCGCATTCCTCATGATATTGCCTTGCGTTCCATAACTTTTACAGACACGAAGGAATGCTCCGGTTGGAACGTTATTGGATATATATGATAACAACATCCTGAAGATTGATTATCTACTTAGTTTGACAAGTTTATTCGAACTGTGATATAACTTTTTGAAGTTTTCGTCCGACGTTATGCGTGACTTGTACGAGCGTTTGGATATGTGTACTAAACGCGCTAGCAAAAGTAGCTATTTGGACATAAATAATTGACATTATCGAACAAAACAACAATTTATTGTCGAACTAGGATTCCTGGGAATGCATTCTGATGAAGATAATCAAAGGTAAGGGAATATTTATGATGTAATTTCGTATTTCTGTTGACTCCAACATGGCGGAGAAATGTTATTTATATTTGAGCGCCGTCTCAGATTATTGCATGGTGTGCTTTTTACGTAAAGTTTTTTTGAAATCTGACACAGCGGTTGCATTAAGAACAAGTGTATCTTTAATTATATGTAAAACATGTATCTTTCATCAAAGTATATGATGAGTATTTCTGTTATTTGACGTGGCCCTCTGCAATTTCTCCGGATATTTTGGAGGCATTTCTGAACATGGCGCCAATGTAAACTAAGACTTTTGGATATAAATATGCACATTATTGAACAAAAAATACATGTATTGTGTAACATGATGTCCTATGAGTGGCATCTGATGAAGATCATCAAAGGTTAGTGATTAATTTTATCTCTATTTCTGTTTTTGTGACTCCTATCTTTGGCTGGGAAATGGTTGTGTGTTTTTTGAACTTGGTGATGATCTAACATAATCATATGTTGTGTTTTCGCTGTAAAGCATTTTTTAAATCGGACACAATGTGTAGATTAACAAGATGTTTATCTTTCATTTGCTGTATTGGACTTGTTAATGTGTGAAAGAAAAAATATATTTTTGCATTTCCCGCGCTGCCTTTTCAGCGGAATGTTGTAGGGGGGTTCCGCTAGCGGAACGTGTGTCCTAGAAAGGTTAACAAGAATTTAAGCTTTCTGCCAATATCAGATATGTCGTGTCCTGGGAAATTTTCTTGTTACTTACAACCTCATGCTAATCGCATTAGCCTACGTTAGCTCAAATGTCCCGTGGAAGGGACACTGATCCCGAATAAGTTTTAAACAACTTCTTTGCTCGCTTTGAGGACAACACAGTGCCACTGACACGGCCCGCTACCAAAGCCTGTGGGCTCTCCTTCTCCACAGCCAACGTGAGTAAAATATTTAAACGTGTTAACCCTCGCAAGGCTGCCGGCCCAGACGGCATCCCTAGCCGCATCCTCAGAGCATGCGCAGACCAGCTGGCTGGTCTGTTTACGGACATATTCAATCCATCCCTATCCCAGTCTGCTGTCCCCACATACTTCAAAATAGCCTCCATTGTTCCTGTTCCCAAGAAAACGAAAATACCTGAACTAAATGACTATCGCCTCGTAGCACTCACTTCTGTCATCATGAAATGCGTTGAGAGTCTAGTCAAGGACCGTATCACCTCCACCCTACCTGATACCCAAGACCCACTCCAATTTGCTTACCGCCCCAATAGGTCCACAGACGATGCAATCAACTTCACACTGTCCTATCCCATCTGGACAAGAGGAATGCTGTTCATTGACTACAGCTCAGTATTTAACACCATAGTACCCTCCAAACTCGTCATTAAGCTTGAGACCCTGGGTCTCGACCCCGCCCTGAGCAACTGGGTCCTGGACTCTCTGACGGGCCACCCCCAAGGTGGTGAAGGTAGGAAACAACAGCTGATCCTCAACAATGGGGCCCCACAAAGGTGCGTTCTCAGCCCCCTCCTGTACTCCCTGTTCACCCATGAATGCGTGGCCATGCACGCTTCCAACTCAATCATCAAGTTTGCAGACGACACTACAGTGGTAGGCTTGATTACCAACAACGATGAGACGGCCTACAGTGAGGAGGTGAGGGTGTCAGGAAAATAACCTCTCCGTCAACTTCAACAAACCAAAGGAGATGATTGTGGACTTCAGGAAACAGCAGAGGGAGCACCCCCCCATCGACGGGACAGTAGTGGAGAAGGTGGAAAGTTTTAAGTTCCTCGGCACACACATTACGGACAAACTGAAATGGTCCACCCACACAGACAATGTGGTGAAGAAGGCGCAACAGAGCCTCTTCAACCTCAGGAGGCTGAAGAAATTTGGCTTGTCACCTAAAACATTTTAAAGATGCACAATCGAGAGCATCCTGTCAGGCTGTATCACTGCCTGGTACGGCAACTGCACCGCCCTCAACAGCAAATCTCCAGAGGGTAGTGAGTTCTGCACAACGCATCCCAAACTACCTGCCCTCCAGTACACCTACAGCACCCGATGTCACAGGAAGGCCAAAAAGATCATCAAGGATAATATCCACCCGAGCCACTGCCTGTTCACCCCGCTATCATCCAGAAGGTGAGGTCAGTATAGGTGCATCAAAGCTGAGACAGAGAGACTGAAAAACAGCTTCTATCTAAAGGCCATCAGACTCAAATCTCGGCCCACTTTAATAAATTGATTTAATAAAGGTATCACTAGTCACTTTAAATAAAGCCACTTTAATAATGTTTATATATCCTACATTACTCTTCTCATATGTATATACTGTATTCTATACCATCTACTACATCTTTCCTATGCCGCACAACCATCGCTCATCCATATATTTATATGTACATATTCTTATTCATTCCTTTACATTTGTGTATATAAGGTAGTCGTTGTGAATTTGTAAGATTACTTGTTAGATATTACTGCATTGACGGAACTAGAAGCACAAGCATTTCTCTACACTCGCATTAACATCTGTTAACCATGTGTAAGTGACCAATAGCATTTGATTTGATTTGATCAGGGGTGTATTCATTGCACCGATTCTGTTGAAAAACTTGTCTTAAACTTATCCAATAGAAACTCTCATTTGCAACTGTTGGACTAATGATTACAATCTAGATCAGCTAGATGCAGACAAGTGTGTGAGGCGGTATTGAATGTGTCACTGTCTGTTACCTTGACTACTCAAAATTCTCTCAACCTGTGCACCTATGTTGTAAATAAATGTTCATTCATCAGCTAGGTTGTAGCAAACTCATGATGGGTACAGGGAAAATGTGAGCATCATCTAGTAGCCTAAACCTATCGCTGTTACACTGAGCTGGGTGAATGGAATATATGAATGACAGTCATCCATTATGATGTAGTAGAAATAAAGCCATGTTTATACATCTTTTTCATCATCCTCCCTCATCTTAAAGAGCACCGACCATCACTTCTCTCATCACATTGTTTTGTATTTTCTTGTGTGCAAACTAGTAAATAAATAATACATACAATATGTTTTACTGTAGACAATCCATTTTTGTAGCCTACCTCCAAGCCATAAGAAATTAATATGAAAACGGTGGGGTGCTGGAACTGAAGGAATAAGGAAAACGTTATTATGACTAGAAAGATAGCATTGCATATGATCCTTTTAATGTCTAAAAGCCAAATCACTTTCTTAGTTTGACAATTATTGCTCTTTCTTGTCAGATAGCCGCCCTCCTTCAGAGACTAAGGGCATTAACGTATAAAGGAAATACACTTCCTATTTCACATCTAACGTGATATATTTATTTTTGCCATCAGGACTTCCCATATTTTGTCTCTGACTGATGTTGGGCTGAGTTAACTCTTCCCTTGAGGGTTACTTAAAAAAAAAAATTTAACCAGGCAAGTCAGTTAAGAACAAATTCTTATTTACACTGACGACCTACCCCGGCCAAACCTGGAGGACGCTGGGCCAATTGTGCGCCGCCCTATGGGACTCCCAATCACGACCGGTTGTGATACAGCCTAGAATCAAACCAGGGTCTGTAGTGATGCCTCTAGCACTGAGATGCAGTGCCTTAGACCACTGCACCACTCGGGAGCAACACTGCCTTGAACCTTAGACACTGTCACTAGCCGGCTACCACCTGGTACTCTGCCCTGCACCTTAGAGACTGCCCTGTGTATAGTGCATTCAGAAAGTATTCACATCCCATGTACTGTGGAATAAGTGAAGGGGTATGTATACTTTCTGAAGGTTAAGTCATTGAACACTGGTCACATTAATAATGTTTACATACTGTTTTACTCACTTTATATGTATATACTGTATTCTAGTCATGGCTCAATCTATATAACCACTGCTGTACACACCCTTTTTATTCACATACTGTCCATACTGTCATAACACACCATTAACATACATATATATTTATATTCTGGAATCTGGTACGGAAGCTAATTTCCTGCAATTCTATCCATTTTGCCACGGGGTGTTGTACTAAGTTTCTTGGCGTACACATCATGGACAAACTGAAATGGTCCACCCACACAGACAGCGTGGTGAAGAAGGCGCAACAGCGCCTCTTTAACCTCAGGAGGCTGAAGAAATTTGGCTTGTCACCAAAAACACTCTGTCAGGCTGTATCACCGCCTGGTACGGCAACTGCTCCACCAACAACCGCAAGGCTCTCCAGAGGGTAGTGAGGTCTGCACAACACATCACCGGGGCCCAACTTCCTGCCCTCCAGGAAACATACAGCACCCGATGTCACAGGAAGGCCAAAAAGATCATCAAGGACAACCACCTGAGCCACTGCCTTTTCACCCCGCTATCATTCAGAAGGCGAGGTGAGTACAGGTGCATTAAAGCTGGGACCGAGAGACTGAAAATCAGCTTCTATCTCAATCAATCAATCAATCAATTTTATTTTATATAGCCCTTCGTACATCAGCTAATATCTCGAAGTGCTGTACAGACACCCAGCCTAAAACCCCAAACAGCTAGTAATGCAGGTGTAGAAGCACGGTGGCTAGGAAAAACTCCCTAGAAAGGCCAAAACCTAGGAAGAAACCTAGAGAGGAACCAGGCTATGAGGGGTGGCCAGTCCTCTTCTGGCTGTGCCGGGTGGAGATTATAACAGAACTATGACAAGATGTCCAAAAATGTTCATAAGTGACAAACATGGTCAAATAATAATCATGAATAATTTTCAGTTGGCTTTTCTTTTCCGATCATCAAGAGTTGAAAAACAACAGGTCTGGGACAGGTGGCGGTTCCATAACCGCAGGCAGAACAGCTGAAACTGGAATAGCAGCAAGGCCAGGCGGACTGGGGACAGCAAGGAGTCACCACGGGCGGCAGTCCCGACGCATGGTCCTAGGGCCCAGGTCCTCCGAGAGAAAGAAAGAGAGAAGGAGAAAATTAGAGAGAGCCAAGATTTTCAAAATTTCCATAAATGACAAGCATGGTCAAATAATAATCAGGAATAAATCTCAGTTGGCTTTTCATAGCCGATCATTAAGAGTTGAAAACAGCAGGTCTGGGACAGGTAGGGGTTCCATAACCGCAGGCAGAACAGTTGAAACTGGAATAGCAGCAAGGCCAGGCGGACTGGGGACAGCAAGGAGTCACCACGGCCGGTAGTCCCGACGTATGGTCCTAGGGCTCAGGTCCTCCGAGAGAAAGAAAGAGAGAAGGAGAAAATTAGAGAGAGCCAAGATTTTCAAAATGTTCATAAATGACAAGCATGGTCAAATAATAATCAGGAATAAATCTCAGTTGGCTTTTCATAGCCGATCATTAAGAGTTGAAAACAGCAGGTCTGGGACAGGTAGGGGTTCCGTAACCGCAGGCAGAACAGTTGAAACTGGAATAGCAGCAAGGCCAGGCGGACTGGGGACAGCAAGGTGTCATCATGCCCGGTAGTCCTGACGTATGGTCCTAGGGCTCAGGTTCTCAGAGAGAAAGAGAGAACGAGAGAATTAGAGAGAGCATACTTAAATTCACACAGGACACTGGATAAGACAGGAGAAGTACTCCAGGTAACCAACTGACCCTAGCCCCCCGACACAAACTACTGCAGCATAAATACTGGAGGCTGAGACAGGAGCGGTCAGGAGACACTGTGGCCCCATCCGAAGAAACCCCCGGACAGGGCCAAATAGGAAGGATATAACCCCACCCACTTTGCCAAAGCACAGCCCCCGCACCACTAGAGGGAAATCCTCAACCACCAACTTACAATCCTGAGACAAGGCCGAGTATAGCCCACAAAGGTCTCCACCACAGCACAAACCAAGGGGGGGCGCCAACCCAGACAGGAAGATCACGTCAGTAACTCAACCCACTCAAGTGACGCACCCCTCCTAGGGACGGCATGAAAGAGCACCAGCAAGCCAGTGACTCAGCCCCTGTAACAGGGTTAGAGGCAGAGAATCCCAGTGGAGAGAGGGGAACCGGCCTGGCAGAGACAGCAAGGGCGGTTCGTTGCTCCAGAGCCTTTCCGTTCACCTTCACACTCCTGGGCCAGACTACACTCAATCATATGACCTACTGAAGAGATAAGTCTTCAGTAAAGACTTAAAGGTTGAGACCGAGTCTGCGTCTCTCACATGGGTAGGCAGACTGTTCCATAAAAATGGAGATCTATAGGAGAAAGCCCTGCCTCCCGCTGTTTGCTTAGAAATTCTAGGGACAATTAGGAGGCCTGCGTCTTGTGACCGTAGCGTACGTATTGGTATGTACGGCAGGACCAACTCGGAAAGATAGGTAGGAGCAAGCCCATGTAACGCTTTATAGGTTAACAGTAAAACCTTGAAATCAGCCCTTGCCTTAACAGGAAGCCAGTGTAGGGAAGCTAGCACTGGAGTAATATGATCAAATTTCTTGGTTCTAGTCAGGATTCTAGCAGCCGTATTTAGCACTAACTGAAGTTTATTTAGTGCTTTATCCGGGTAGCCGGAAAGTAGAGCATTGCAGTAGTCTAACCTAGAAGTAACAAATGCATGGATTAATTTTTCTGCATCATTTTTGGACAGAAAATTTCTGATTTTTGCAATGTTACGTAGATGGAAAAAAGCTGTCCTTGAAACAGTCTTGATATGTTCGTCAAAAGAGAGATCAGGGTCAAGAGTAACGCCGAGGTCCTTCACAGTTTTATTTGAGACGACTTTACAACCATCAAGATGAATTGTCAGATTTAACAGAAGATCTCTTTGTTTCTTGGGACCTAGAACAAGCATCTCTGTTTTGTCCGAGTTTAAAAGTAGAAAGTTTTCAGCCATCCACTTCCTTATGTCTGAAACACAGGCTTCTAGCGAGGGCAATTTTGGGGCTTCACCATGTTTCATTGAAATGTACAGCTGTGTGTCATCCGCATAGCAGTGAAAGTTAACATTATGTTTTCGAATAACATCCCCAAGAGGTAAAATATATAGTGAAAACAATAGTGGTCCTAAAACGGAACCTTGAGGAACACCGAAATGTACAGTTGATTTGTCAGAGGACAGACCATTCACAGAGACAAACTGATATCTTTCCGACAGGTAAGATCTAAACCAGGCCAGAACTTGTCCGTGTAGACCAATTTGGGTTTCCAGTCTCTCCAAAAGAATGTGGTGATCGATGGTGTCAAAGGCAGCACTAAGGTCTAGTAGCACGAGGACAGATGCAGAGCCTCGGTCTGACGCCATTAAAAGGTCATTTACCACCTTCACAAGTGCAGTCTCAGTGCTATGATGGGGTCTAAAACCAGACTGAAGCATTTCGTATACATTATTTGTCTTCAGAAAGGCAGTGAGTTGCTGCGCAACAGCTTTTTCTAAAATCTTTGAGAGGAATGGAAGATTCGATATAGGCCGATAGTTTTTTATATTTTCCGGGTCAAGGTTTGGCTTTTTCAAGAGAGGCTTTATCACTGCCACTTTTAGTGAGTTTGGTACACATCCGGTGGATAGAGAGCTGTTTATTATGTTCAACATAGGAGGGCCAAGCACAGGAAGCAGCTCCTTCAGCAGTTTAGTAGGAATAGGATCCAGTATGCAGCTTGAAGGTTTAGAGGCCATGATTATTTTCATCATTGTGTCAAGAGATATAGTACTAAAACACTTAAGTGTCTCTCCCGATCCCAGGCCCTCGCAGAGCTGTGCAGATCCAGGACAGCTAAGCCCTGGAGGAATACGCAGATTCAAAGAGGAGTCCGTAATTTGCTTTCTAATGGTCATGATCTTTTCCTCAAAGAAGTTCATGAATTTATTACTGCTGAAGTGAAAGCCATCCTCTCTTGGGGAATGCTGCTTTTTAGTTAGTTTCGCAACAGTATCAAAAAGAAATTTTGGATTGTTCTTATTTTCCTCGATTAAGTTGGAAAAGTAGGATGATCGAGCAGCAGTGAGGGCTCTTCGGTACTGCACGGTACTGTCTTTCCAAGCTAGTCGGAAGACTTCCAGTTTGGTGTGGCGCCATTTCCGTTCCAATTTCCTGGAAGCTTGCTTCAAAGCTCGGGTATTTTCTGTATACCAGGGAGCTAGTTTCTTATGACAAATGTTTTTCGTTTTTAGGGGTGCAACTGCATCTAGGGTATTGCGCAAGGTTAAATTGAGTTCCTCAGTTAGGTGGTTAACTGATTTTTGTCCTCTGACGTCCTTGGGTAGGCAGAAGGAGTCTGGAAGGGCATCAAGGAATTTTTGTGTTGTCTGAGAATTTATAGCACGACTTTTGATGCTCCTTGGTTGGGGTCTGAGCAGATTATTTGTTGCGATTGCAAACGTAATAAAATGGTGGTCCGATAGTCCAGGATTATGTGGAAAAACATTAAGATCTACAACATTTATTCCATGGGACAAAACTAGGTCCAGAGTATGACTGTGGCAGTGAGTAGGTCCAGAGACATGTTGGACAAAACCCACTGAGTCGATAATGGCTCCGAAAGACTTTTGGAGTGGGTCTGTGGACTTCTCCATGTGAATATTAAAATCACCAAAAATTAGAATATGATCTGCTATGACTACAAGGTCTGATAGGAATTCAGGAAACTCAGAGAGGAACGCTGTATATGGCCCAGGAGGCCTGTAAACAGTAGCTATAAAAAGTGATTGAGTAGGCTGCATAGATTTCATGACTAGAAGCTCAAAAGACGAAAACGCCATTTTTTTTTTTGTAAATTGAAATTTGCTATCGTAAATGTTAGCAACACCTCCGCCTTTGCGGGATGCACGGGGGATAAGGCCATCAGACTGTTCAACAGCCATCACTAACATTGAGTGACTGCTGCCAACATACTGACTCAAATCTCTAGCCACTTTTACAATAAAAAATTGGATGTAATAACGGACAAACTGCCACTCTATATAATGTTTACATACCCTACATTACTCATCTCATACTGTACTCTATACCATCTACTGCATCTTGCATATGCCGTTCGGCCATCGCTCATCCATATATTTATATGTACAGTGGGGAGAACAAGTATTTGATACACTGCCGATTTTGCAGGTTTTCCTACTTACAAAGCATGTAGAGGTCTGTAATTTTTATCATAGGTACACTTCAACTGTGAGAGACGGAATCTAAAACAAAAATCCAGAAAATCACATTGTATGATTTTTAAATAATTAATTTGCATTTTATTGCATGACATAAGTATTTGATCACCTACCAACCAGTAAGAATTCCGGCTCTCACAGACCTGTTAGTTTTTCTTTAAGAAGCCCTCCTGTTCTCCACTCATTACCTGTATTAACTGCACCTGTTTGAACTCGTTACCTGTATAAAAGACACCTGTCCACACACTCAATCAAACAGATTCCAACCTCTCCACAATGGCCAAGACCAGAGAGCTGTGTAAGGACATCAGGGATAAAATTGTAGACCTGCACAAGGCTGGGATGGGCTACAGGACAATAGGCAAGCAGCTTGGTGAGAAGGAAACAACTGTTGGCGCAATTATTAGAAAATGGAAGAAGTTCAAGATGACGGTCAATCACCCTCGGTCTGGGGCTCCATGCAAGATTTCACCTCGTGGGGCATCAATGATCATGAGGAAGGTGAGGGATCAGCCCAGAACTACACGGCAGGACCTGGTCAATGACCTGAAGAGAGCTGGGACCACAGTCTCAAAGAAAACCATTAGTAACACACTACGCCGTCATGGATTAAAATCCTGCAGCGCACGCAAGGTCCCCCTGCTTAAGCCAGTGCATGTCCAGGCCTGTCTGAAGTTTGCCAATGACCATCTGGATGATCCAGAGGAGGAATGGGAGAAGGTCATGTGGTCTGATGAGACAAAAATAGAGCTTTTTGGTCTAACTCCACTCGCCGTGTTTGGAGGAAGAAGAAGTATGAGTACAACCCCAAGAACACCATCCCAACCGTGAAGCATGGAGGTGGAAACATCATTCTTTGGGGATGCTTTTCTGCAAAGGGGACAGGACGACTGCACCGTATTGAGGGGAGGATGGATGGGGCCATGTATCGCGAGATCTTGGCCAACAACCTCTTTCCCTCAGTAAGAGCATTGAAGATGGGTCGTGGCTGGGTCTTCCAGCATGACAACGACACGAAGCACACAGCCATGGCAACTAAGGAGTGGCTCCGTAAGAAGCATCTCAAGGTCCTGGAGTGGCCTAGCCAGTCTCCAGACCTGAACCCAATAGAAAATCTTTGGAGGGAGCTGAAAGTCCGTATTGCCCAGCGACAGCCCCGAAACCTGAAGGATCTGGAGAAGATCTGTAGGGAGGAGTGGGCCAAAATCCCTGCTGCAGTGTGTGCAAACCTAGTCAAGAACTACAGGAAACGTATGATCTCTGTAATTGCAAACAAAGGTTTCTGTACCAAATATTAAGTTCTGCTTTTCTGATGTATCAAATACTTATGTCATGCAATAAAATGCAAATTAATTACTTAAAAATCATACAATGTGATTTTCTGGATTTTTGTTTTAGATTCCGTCTCTCATAGTTGAAGTGTACCTATGATAAAAATTACAGACCTCTACATGCTTTGTAAGTAGGAAAACCTGCAAAATCGGCAGTGTATCAAATACTTGTTCTCCCCACTGTACATATTCTAATTCATTCCTTTACACTTGTGTATAAGGTAGTTGTTGTGAAATTGTTAGATTACTTGTTAGATATTACCGCATGGTCGGAACTAGAAGCACAAGCATTTCGCTACACTCACATTAACATCTGCTAACAACGTGTATGTGACCAATAAAATTTGATTTGATTTGTGTATTTAAATACTGTATTCTCAGTATAGCTCAATCTAATATTACTGTACATTGCATTTTAGTCAGGCTATTTATACTACCGTACATTTATTTACTGGATTATTGACATAGCACACTGTCGTGTCTTTGCTATCATTAACTGAAGACTGATACTTTTTTATCAAAGATTCTCTGTAATTAGTTATTACGCGATCAACTGATTAATAACGTAACTAATTAACTAGGAAGTTGTGGCACCAAGGAAAGTATTCAGATTACAAAGTTATAATTTCCCAATATAACCTTTCAGATATTTTCATATCTGATCAATAGTCTTCTGATTAATGATTTATTTATTTTACCTCACGTTAGTCTCATTCCAAACGTCGTAAATTGTTGGTTATCTGCACGAACCCAGTCTTCACTATGAGTCATCCATACATCAATTGTCTTAAATAATTTATTTATTACTAACTAAGTAATTCACAGAAATGCATAAACAAACAACAAACAAATTAAATGTGGTTACAAGAAATGATAGGAGAATCGGCCCTAGTGGGCTAAACCGGCATGGCGGCTTGTTAGACCAAAGAGAAGTGGGTGTCGACTGAGATGAGACACTACAAAATTCATAATTATAACAATTGACATGCTAATCCTTTACACATGAATGCTCACTAATTCGGGAACAATTGCAATCAATATATATATTTACGCTCAGTGTGTCGTCTTGATCGCTGGTGAAAAGTTTGTGTCTTTTGTAGAATTGTCCGTCTCTCTCCCTCTCTCTCTGGGTTGTGGTTAGAGTGGATAATTAAGAGTGACATTCGTTATAGAATGGATGTTTCGGCGGTTGTCGTTCTTCGTATTCAATGATACCGAATTCCTAGCTGCAGACTAGTAATTAATATCAAAGACTTGTTGTTATTCTGTCGGTATCGATAGTCTAAGAGTTTAACCACGTGGTATGGTTAAAAGATTCAGCAATGGTCTGCAACCTTCAGCCATCTCGTAATTGAGGTAAGCTCGGTCTGGTAATAATTTCTCAAAGTTGGGTTTTATTCGGAATGGCAGAAAAGGGGCTGTCCCAGGATGTCTGACCATAAGTGGGCTCAGGGGCGGTCCTCTGATTTAATTCAAATCAAATGGGAATTGTATTTTTCTTCATTAAACAGTCCAAAATCATATTATACAAACAGTATCATACTCACTCATTCATCTTATACAACAATTAGAGGTAAACCTCATATCTGAGGCTATTATATAAACAGCGGTATGGTAATGTAGCCACACAGTCTCCCATGAGTTTCCCCAAGTTGTAACAAACGGACCAGTTCGTAGCTGGATTCTTCACCGATGTTTTATACTTTCTCCAGAACATGAAATTTGTTCGTACCTCAAGTTCTGTGAGGTGGAAGAAATCCCTTTGTTCTCTGTGAAAGTGTACCCTCTGCTATACTGCTTGGCCAGGGTCTTCTACTCAGGAATTTACGACCTCTCTCTGACCACAGCAGCGTAGTTGTAGGGGGCAGGGAGAGGCAGGGAGAGGGGGATGGGGCTTGCTGTACCCAAACAGGCAACGTCATAACATACCCCCCCTGGTGGTTTGGATCTTGTTTGTCCTGCAAGTTACAAATCAACATAAAATCATGACCACGTGATGTCCTGTTTGTAGATCATCGTTGCAGTCCCCTCTGGTGGTTGAACTTGGTAGGCTTCTCTGGAAGCTGCAAAGTACCCCAGAGAGGGCCAGGAGATGTCCTGGTTGGTGATTGCCGTTGCGGTCCCCCCCACTCTGGTGGTTTACCTTGGTTGGCTCTCTGACAGCGGGCATGCTGCCACAAGGATGGGCCGTGGGTGTCCGGATTTGGGGTCGCCATTCCGGACCCGTCGTCTGGTCGTCGTCCAGACTGGAAGATCTGGGCAGTAACTTAGGCAGATGTTAACAACGCACGCACACTCATGAAATATATATAATTACATTCATTCCCCAATGAGCGGCGTTGTGGCACTAAGTGATGGTTGTATGGGGACTTTGTTAATGGCTGTATCACTTCCTAAGTGTCAAAGGAACTGAACGGAAAAGGAATGAAAGCATAAACAAAAGATATACAAAATATAGTTCTCACACAAAAATAATCTAATTGGACTGTATTCTATATACGTCCAATGTTCTGGCAAAATGACTATTATGGCATTATCTCTAATGCCATATCTAGGGTTTTCCTACTTGGTGTGTTGCTTAGGCACTATCCTAAGTTGATAACTATATGATAAGTTTACAGCTGTAAGGCACTAGTTTTGGGCAGTCTACAGGGATGACCTATGGACTTCTGGGAAGAAAACTGGTGAGTGCTGTAGAGTGAAAGGCCTAGAAGTAAATGTTCAACCTTACTAAGGCTGGTATTTTGCTTGGACCCTTAAGTGATCCTAGCATAAATCCTAATTGGATGTTCCGTTGTGCATGTGCGTTTATGCTTGCACAAGCGGGCATGTCAAGGGAAGAAAACCAAGTATCCTGGCAGATTATAACTTGTTCAGAATGAGTCTGACGTAGTCAGGTAATTATCAGGTCAATGCCTGGAGGTCAGTCAGAATTGGTGTCGAGGGAGTCTGTAGTAGTTTTTACTACCAGTCACTGTCTTCCACTATTGTAGTGGTGATAGGTATGAAGTCTATTCATAGCTATGTTATCCACGGAGGAGCTAACCTCACGACGGAAGTACTCTTTAAGTATTGAACCAGTCGTATGTGGTGTGATCATGGTTAATGATTCTAATAATTTTCCTCCTGAATGAAGGATTCTATTTATTAGTGACATGCGTGTTAACCATTGGAAGAGTGCACTGGAGATTCCCTTCCACGTGTTGCACTCTGAGTGACTCCTATGTTGCTGTTGTCAAGGGTAATTTGATTGGTTAGGTCTCTAACCTTCTTACTGATTGTAGCTAGGCTGACTGTCGCTGGTATTGGTACTGGTGCTCAAAGGGACCAGTTATCCCACCGATTTATTCTGAAATATTATACTACCGGAACACATGATTGGAGCATTTTACTAGTTGTATTGTAGTTGAACCTACACATGGCAAGGAATGATTATTGTTGCCATTTATTTTTGAGCTGGACAAGTCCACTGGACTTCCTTTACGACCAGTGTGGTACACCTCAGTACTATCTTAGATGTGTTCTAAGATAATCCCCGTCTAGGGGCCTGTCTGCTCCTCAATGTTCTCATAGGGGAGTTTACAACTAGATTTGATTTATGCTCTGGCGGCCTCGTACGGTGTTGTCCGTAGTCTTGATCCCCCCACCGACCTCGATGAGGCTCATCATGGGTCTGGTCTACTATTCCCCCCCTTTGTGTCTCGGGACTCCCCCACCAGCGGGTGGTGTTGGTGTCCGAGGCGCAAATGAAAAGATCGGACCCTATGTACGAGTTGTCAGCGGCCGCGTTGTTATGAGAATGGCTGTAACCTTTCAACCAAATCTCCTGGTGTTTGTGCTTCAAAACGCTCAGTGGCTGTCGAGGTATGTCAGTCACCACCGCGTCCGCGTGTGGCAACCTCTTCAGTACCTGCGAACTGAGACAAGGATATCGGTCTGTGATATCGCAAAGTGTTTCACCAGTGGGAATCATCGGGTCAGTTGCTGGACTGACGCCATTAGTGTCACTGTAAGGGGTGACAGTCCCCAACAAAGCAGAAGGTGTATCATCGGAAGCAGAGTATACTCTGCGCATCAATGTTTTTCTTGCTGAGACGGCCGCAGTGCTTGCGGAAATGTCCGAAGGGCAAGAGGAGTTCATCTCAACTACCGTATTGCACGACGGCACGGAAGAGGGAAGTTGCTTATTAACAGAGACAGCTGGCTCGAAATCATGAAAAGAATGGTCAATTAGGTTGGCTGATGGAATGTGTCGAGATATCGTAATATCTCCTTGGATCGGATTCTGCCCCAAGAGGGTTTTAAACGTCTTTTTCCCAAGGTGTGCTTTTGACAGATACCCCTCGTGACTGACTGCGTTGCAGCTAGCGTTAGGGGAAGACAGTGTGGTCAGTGGAGAAGGCACTGTGGCCTGTGACCATACCTGGTTGGTTTTCCAATCCATCAATGGCAGTAACCGATCCATCAAGTCTGCTCCAAGTAGCAGGGTTACAGTTTCGAGGCTGGTAACATACACAGGGTGAACGAGCGATCCGTCCTTGAAGTGTAGTTTCAGCATGACTCTCAATGTGAGAGACGAAGTAGTCTGAGTTACCCCTCGAAGTGTAGTGTCGCATCGTTCCACTTTTAGTTGGCTTCAAAGCCCTTTTGAGATCATCAAACAATGTTTGAGAGATGAGTGATATTGTCGCACCCGACTCAATTAGCGCATGACAAGTTAAGCAGTCCTCCAGGACTGTTTCCAGGTATGGCCTTTTAGATTCGTGGTTAGTGGACATATTCCCCACAAAGTGGAGTGGTCGTTCGCAACCACGTGATTTGCCATTTCTGTTCAAGGTGGAAGCAGATTGACTTTTCCGATTTTGAGTGGGCTTGGCTTTAACGAAGCGTTTGACCTTTTTCTTCGCAACCTTTGTATCAGAGTCTATAGACAAAGCCCGGGGGCTTGTTTCTTGATCAAGCGGGCCCTGGATAGGGTCTTGAATGAGAGCGGGAGAAATTTGAACTTTAACGTCCTTGCTATGGGTGTTAATTCCTGCGGACCTGGTGTCTGGTATTTCCCCGTCTAGTCCTTTCTTTCCATTTGCCATGGGTTTTGTACTGTGTATTTAATTACTGTTTTCTCAACATAGCTCATTCTAATATTTATTCTACTATACATTGCATTTTAGTTACGCTGTTTATACACACAGCATATTTACTTTTATACCGGATTCTTGACAGCTCACTTAATATATATGTGCACAAAACAGTGTACAAAACATTAGGACAAACTGCTTTTTTCAAGATGACATAGACTGATCAAGTGAATCTAGGTGAAAGCTATGATCCCTTATTGATGGCACTTGTTAAATCCACTTTAATCAGTGTAGCCTAGTGGTTTAATCAGTGCCTAGGGGCAGTAGGTAACCTAGTGGTTAGAGCGTTGAGCCAGTTACCGAAAAGTTGCTGAATTGAATCCCCGAGCTGACAAGGTAAAAATCTGTCATTCTACTCCTGAACAACCCACTGTTCCCTGGTAGGCCATCATTGTAAATAAGAATTTGTTCTTAAATGACTTGCCTAGTTCAATAAAGGTTAAATAAGAAAAGGGGATGAGAGAGGTTAAAGAATCATTTTTAAGCTTTGAGACAATTAAGGCATGGATTGTGTATGTGTGCCATTCAGAGTTTCAATGGGCAAGCCAAAGATTTAAGTGCCTTTGAATGGGTTATGGTAGTAGGTACCTGGCGCACCGGTTTGAGTGTGACAAGAACTGCAACGCTGCTGGGTTTTTCACGCTCCACAATTTCCCTTATGTATCAATTGGGGTCAACATGGGCCAGCATCCCTGTGGAACATTTTCGACAGCTTGTAGGTTCCACTCCCCGACGAATTGAGGCTGTTCTGAATGCAAAAGGGGGTGCAACTCAATATTAGGAAGGTGTTCCTTAAGTTTTGTACACTCAGTGAATATAGATTGCTTTTGTATTACCGTTACAGTGCTATTTGGGTTGTTAATTTGATTCATTCTGACATTTCTTGAATTATTTGTGTACTTGTTTGACATTTTACTGCATTGTTAGGAGCTAGTAACGTAAGCATTTTGCAGCACACGCTATAACATCTGCTAAACTGTGTGCGTGACCAATAAACTTTGATTTGATTTAATGTCCTTTACAATATTTATTTTGACTTTGCTTTCCACATTGCCAAACTTAAAAGTTTTCAGAAGCTAAGGGTGAAATCTCTTGAAATTAGTATTGAATCTTATAGAATTGAATACTCTACCATTCCCCCATGTTCACTTTATTAAGGGCTATTACTCACACTCAGTTAGTACCACAAAAAACACATAATTATATCAAACTGATTATCATATGCATTGCAATTCACAATTTCTTTCAAACAATGTACTTGTGATCAAGTCTTTCACAGTATGTGTAATGATCTGTGCTATGCCCATAGAATTGGGAATAGAATAACATAATGGACATGAAAGGTCTTATAAAAGGTCAGCCATTCTGGTCAGGGAGTTGGTCAACCATGGTCAGCCAGTGTGCTATGATAAGATATTGTGTCAAACAATTAATTTCCAGAATATCTGCACAGCAAGTTTGTAAGCTAGCTAGCCAGCCAGTTTAAGTGTAAGTGTAACGTTTCAAACATTTTAAATTAACTGCCAATATACCAACATTCTATTCAAACAATGCAGTCAATCCACAACCACATACTGGCTGAAATTACATTTACATTTACATTTAAGTCATTTAGCAGACGCTCTTATCCAGAGCGACTTACAAATTGGTGCATTCACCTTATGATATCCAGTGGAACAACCACTTTACAATAGTGCATCTAACTCTTTTAAGGGGGGGGGGTTAGAAGGATTACTTTATCCTATCCTAGGTATTCCTTAAAGAGGTGGGGTTTCAGGTGTCTCCGGAAGGTGGTGATTGACTCCGCTGACCTGGCGTCGTGAGGGAGTTTGTTCCACCATTGGGGTGCCAGAGCAGCGAACAGTTTTGACTGGGCTGAGCGGGAACTGTACTTCCTCAGAGGTAGGGAGGCGAGCAGGCCAGAGGTGGATGAACGCAGTGAAATCAGTTGATGATAGGATTTACAGTATATACGTTGTAAATGCAACAAGTACTGATATTGTATCATACTTACGTGTCACATATCAGTTTGCAAACAAAGTTAAAAAAAATAAAAAAAATAATTGACTTAATAAAGCCTCTATGCAAGCATGGTCTCTTTATTACTTTCTTGAGTAAGGCAGCTCAAGTGCAGGTGGTTCAGACTAGCTCAGTGCTTTCTGTAGGTGGTGGGGCAGCCAGCTGAAAATACGGAGCGTAGGGGTTGGTAATGTTCTCCAGTTGTGCCGTGATTGTTTCAGTGTTCTGTCACTCATGGGGACACTACGTCACTGCCAAATCTAAGGGTAGTGCTTAAAATTCAAGCCCCTTGAGTTACATTAGATGGGCCCCTCCAAGAAGGCTCAAGGTCATTGCCCACAGATGAAATTACGTCAAATCATGCTATATCTACAGTAGCTTTGATTGGACTGATCATGTCAACATCATACTTTCAAAATCTTAGCTAGAAGTCATCATCATGAATCAAGACGACAATCTACCGGCAATCCCTTGTTTTTAATCCTTGTTATATGAAGAGAAATATTGAAGAGATATTATAGATAAAACGTATTGGTGCTCATCGGCCATTGGACATAAACATTACATAACAAGTTGGAAATCGCAAATTCAACAATGAGTGGTTTGGAAGGAATCAGTGGCTAACTGGAAACACTGAAAAGCAATCACTAGCATGTTTTGTGTCATCTGCAAACTTGATGATTGAGTTGGAAGCGTACATGGCCATGCTGTCATGGGTTAACAGGGTGTACAGGAGAGGGCTGTTAACGCCCCCTTGTGGGAGGATCAGCGGTGGAGATGTTGTTTCCTACCTTCATCACCTGGGGGTGACCTGTCAGAAAGTTCTGGACCCAGTTGCACAGGGCGGGGTCGAGACCCAGGGTCTCAAGTTTTAATGTTGAGTTTGGAGGGTACTATGGTGTTGAATGCTGAATGAACAGCATTCTTACATAGCTTTTCCTCTTGTCCAGATGGGATAGGGCAGTGTGCAGTGTGATGGCAATTGCATCATCTGTGGACCTATTGGGGTGGTAGGCAAATTGGAGTGGGTCTAGGGTATCAGGTAGGGTGGAGGGGATATGATCATTAACTAGTCTCTCAAAGCACTTCATGATGATAGAAGTGAGTGCTATGGGGCGATAGTCATTTAGTTCAGTTACCTTAGCTTTCTTGGGAACAAGAACAATGGTGGCCATCTTGAAACATGTGGGGACAGGAGACTGGGATAGGGATTGATTGAATATGTCCGTAAACACACCAGCCAACCTTGCGAGGGTTAACACGTTTAAATGTTTTACTCACATTGGCCATGGAGAAGGAGAGCCCACAGTCTTTGGTAGTGGGCCGTGTCATTGGCACTGTATTGTCCTCAAAGCTCGCAAAGAAGTTGTTTAATTTGTCTGGGAGCAAGACGTCGATGTCCGCGACGGGGCTGATTTTCTTTTTGTAGTCCGTGATTGTCTGTAGACCCTGCCATATATGTCTCGTATTTGAGCAGTTGAATTGCGACTCTACTTTGTCTCTATACTGACTCTTTGCTTGTTTGACTGCCTTGCGGAGGGAATAACTACACTGTTTGTATTCGGTCATGTTTCCAGTCACCTTGCGATGTTAGGATGAAACAGTCAGAGGTCACCAAGCACAACATAGCTTCAGCGTGTAAATCAGCTAGAAAGATGTGTCAGCATCAAGTAATTGTCTCTGGCCCCCTCCCAGTTAGGCGGAGTGATGAGCTCTACAGCAGAGTCTCACAACTCAATCGCTGGTTGAAAACTGTTTTCTGCCCCTCCCGAAAAGATAGAATTTGTATAATTGGCCCTCTTTCTGGGACTCACCCACAAACAGGACCAAGCCTGGCCTGTTGAGGATTGACGGACTCCATCCTAGCTGGAGGGGTGCTCTCATCTTATCTACGAACATAGACAGGGCTCTAACTCCCCTAGCTCCACAATGAGATAGGGTGCAGGCCAGGCAGCAGGCTGTTAGCCAGCCTGCCAGCTTAGTGGAGTCTGACACTAGCACAGTCCGTGTAGTCAGCTCAGCTATCCCCATTGAAACCGTGTCTGTGCCTCGACCTAGGTTGGGCAAAACTAAACATGGCGGTGGTCGCCTTAGCAATTTCACTGGAATAAAGACCTCCTCCATTCCTGCCATTATTGAAAAAGATTGTGATACCTCACATCTCAAAATAGGGCTACTTAATGTTAGATCCCTCACTTCCATGGCAGTTATAGTCAATGAACTAATCACTGATCATAATCTTGATGTGATTGGCCTGACTGAAACATGGCTTAAGCCTGATGAATTTACTGTGTTAAATGAGGCCTCGCCTCCTGGTTACACTAGTGACCATATCCCCCGCGCATCCCGCAAAGGCGGAGGTGTTGCTAACATTTATGATAGCAAATTTCAATTTACACAAAAACAGCAATGACGTTTTCGTCTTTTGAGCTTCTAGTCATGAAATCTATGCAGCCGACTGAATCACTTTTTATAGTTACTGTTTACAGGCCTCCTGGGCCATATACAGCGTTCCTCACTGAGTTCCCTGTATTCGTATCGGACCTTGTAGTCATAGCAGATCATTTTCAAATTTTGGGTGATTTTAATATTCACATGGAAAAGTCCACAGACCCACTCCAAAAGGCTTTTGGAGCCATCATCGACTCAGTGGGTTTTGTCCAACATGTCTCCGGACCTACTCACTGCCACAGTCATACTCTGGACCTAGTTTTGTCCCGTGGAATAAATGTTGTGGATCTTAATGTTTTTCCTCATTATCCTGGACATTTGGGACCACCATTTTATTACGTTTGCAATCGCAACAAATAATCTGCTCAGACACCCAACCAAGGATCATCAAAAGTTGTGCTATAAATTCTCAGACAACCCAAAGATTCCTAGATGCCCTTCCAGACTCACTCCGCCTACCCTAGGACGTCAGAGTACAAAAATCAGTTAACCATCTAACTGAGGAACTGAATTTAAACTGTACGGCAGGACCAAATCGGTCGCACCCCTAAAAACCAAAAACATTTGTCATAAGAAACTAGCTCCCTGGTATACAGAAAATACCCGAGCTCTGAAGCAAGCTTCCAGAAAATTGGAACGGAAATGGCGCCACACCAAAATGGAAGTCTTCCGACTAGCTTGGAAAGACAGTACCGTGCTCGATCATCCTATTTTTCCAGTTTTCGGTATATATTTTACCTCTTGGTGATGTCATTCGGAAACATAATGTTAACTTTCACTGCTATGCAGATGACACACAGCTGTACATCTGATGAAACATGGTGAAGCCTCAACATGGAAGCCTGTGTTTCAGACTCAAGGAAGTGGATGGCTGCAAATGTTCTACTTTTAAACTTGGACAAAACAGAGATGCTTGTTCTAGGTCCCAAGAAACAAAGAGATCTTCTGTTGAATCTGACAATTAATCTTGACGGTTGTACAGTTGTCTCAAATAAAAATGTAGAGACCTCAGTGTTTCTCTGGACCCTGATCTTTCTTTTGACGAACATATATAGTGTTTCAAGGACATCCATCAACGTAACATTGCAAAAATCAGTAACTTTATGTCCAAAAATGATGCAGAAAAATAAATCCATTCTTTTGTCACTTCTAGGTTAGACTACTGCAATGCTCTACTGTCCGGCTACCCGGAATAAGCACTAAATAAACTTCAGTTAGTGCTAAACACGGCTGCTAGAATCTTGACTAGAACCAAAAAATGTGATCATATTACTCCAGTGCTAGCCTCTCTACACTGGCTTCTACACAAGGCAAGGGCTGATTTCAAGGTTTTACTGCTAACCTACAAAGCATTACATGGGCTTGCTCCTACCTATCTTTCCGATTTGGTCCTGCCGTACATACCTTCACGTACACTACGGTCACAAGACGCAGGCCTCCTAATGGTCCCTAGAATTTCTAAGCAAACAGCAGGAGGCAGGGCTTTTTCCTATAGAGCTCCATTTTTATGGAATGGTCTGCCTACCCATGTGAGAGACGCAGACTCTGTCTCAACTTTTAAGTCTTTATTGAAGACTCATCTATTCAGTAGGTTGAGTGTAGTCTGGTAGTCTGGCCCAGGAGTGTTAAGGTGAACGGAAAGGCACTGGAGCAACGAACCGCCCTTGCTGTCTCTGCCTGGCCGGTTCCCCTTTCTCCACTGGGATTCTCTGTCTCTAACCCTACTACAGGAGCTGAGTCACTGGCTTACTGGTGCTCTTCCATGCTGTCCTAGGAGGGGTGCGTCACTTGAGTGGGTTGAGTCACTGACGTGATCTTCCTGTCTGGGTTGGCGCACCCCCTTGGGTTGTGTCGTGGCGGTGATCTTTGTGGGCTATACTCGGCCTTGTCTCAGGATGGTAAGTTGGTGGTTGAAGATATCCTTCTAGTGGTGTGGGGGCTGTGCTTTGGCAAAGTGTGTGGGTTTATATCCGGCCTGTTTGGCCCTGTCTGGGGGTATCGTCGGATGGGGCCACATTGTCTCCTGACACTTCCTGTCGCAGCCTCCAGTATTTATGCTGCAGTAGTTTGTGTCGGGGGGCTGGGGTCAGTATGTTATATCTGGAGTATTTCTCCTGTCTTATCCGGTGTCCTGTGTGAATTTAAGTATGCTCTCTAATTCTTTCTTTCTTTCTCTCTCTCGGAGGACCTGAGCCCTAGGACCATGCCTCAGGACAATCCCTGCCTGATGACTCCTTGCTGTCCCCAGTCCACCTGGCCGTGCTGCTGCTCCGGTTTTAACTGTTCTGCCTGCGGCTATGGAACCCTGACCTGTTCACCGGACGTGCTACCTGTCCCAGAGCTGCTGTTTTCAACTCTCTAGAGACAGCAGGAGCAGTAGAGATACTGAATGATCGGCTATGAAAAGCCAACTGACATTTACTCCTGAGGTGCTGACCTGTTGCACCCTCGACAACCACTGTAATTGTTATTATTTGACCCTGCTGGTCATCATTTGAACATCTTGGCCATGTTCTGTTATAATATAAAAGGATGAAAAATAACTCACTAGTAGATTGAGAGATTCAGGAACAAACATTACAGACTATATTAAAATCTAATGAAACATTTTTTTTATTTGATCACTGTTGTTGTTGAACATTTACTCATGTTCATATTCCATCTGATCTGGAGGGTACTTTACAGTCATTGTATTCTCCATCTCAAGTACATACAGTATATCTCAATATGGCCTGTTTTGACAAATGACACTTTACTGTATTTGTCTGTACATTCAAGGTGACAACAGAAGCACTGTGCTGACCTGAGTGCCACAAATAAGTGGATTACAGTTGAAAGGGGCAACACAAAAACAATAATATACTGTATATATACTTCTCAACTATTATAACTGTATAGCAATTCATATCAGGCTTATTCTGAATCACCCAAGCCGTAGATAAAAACACTAAAGGCAGAACCCAAATAAGAATGTACGATTTTCTTTAGCAATTAGAACCATAAAGCTACTTAAAGCTAACAAATATAAGTAGTCAGCTGTTCTGCTACATTGGGTTAAAATGTAAATATTTTACTGGAACCTTTGACAGACTTTGACAGACCATGGCCTCTGGGCCAGCTGACTCCAACATGCTTCCTGTTGTGTTCACATATTAGCATAGACTGCATCGTCTCCACCAACACACTCGTATGGGTCGCCATCCTCTTCAGCCTACAGGTAACCAGATCAGAGACACAGTATCATCATCAACAACACCACCTCTATTGTTTAATCCTTTGTATTTCCTCAGATCTCTACAGCACCTGTACATGTCTGCAGTAGGCCTACAGTACATACCTCCATGTTGCCATATAGGTGATCGTTGGTGTAGTAGTTTGTGTGGATTTCACTGCTGGCGTCTTTCTGCTCTTTCCTGTGGATAGAGTTAGGACCACTCTCAGATGCATTCCCGTTATCCCGACACAACAAGAGTAAATGTAGGCTAATGGGCTTTAACAACTCAGAAGGATGTATACATTATGATCACAGATCACAGAACAGCCTGTAGAAAAATACCTTGATGGTGAGGGATGTGAAAAAGCACCCTTGGCTGTATCCACGTTCTGCTTGCTGGTTACTGGCTGGTCACTACGACTCCTACTGTTGAGAAAAACTATGTAAAGTTATCAAAACAAACACAAATCTATATAACTCCTTCCAAAAAGAAAAAAAATAGTAACTTACCCCTTCTTGTTCAATAGGCAAGCTGACATGGGAATTAGTATTACTACCACCACTAATGCAGCAATACCAATTGAAACGTACAGCATCAACTTCTTATCTGTCCAAAAACAAATACATTTGTTTTATTAATGTACCAATAATATCCTTTATGATGTTAATACTGTATGTAATACTTCATTTATGATGCTTCTCCCCCACTGTTTCCTTTACCATTTGTGGACACAGTGAAGGACAAGGTGGCATTGCCCTGTGTGTTGCTGGCATGGCAGTGGACGGTCTCGGAGAAGCCTAGTGCCCTCTGTAGGGTCACCATAGTAATTGACCCATGCCTCTCCACTCGGGTACTGGGCCGGTGGGGCAGGGGTCCATCTGGAAGAGACCACTCCACGGTGGCGGGGGGCTCCGAATCCACAATGCACAGACAGGTTACCATGGAGATGTCTGAAGTGCAGGCGGAGCCCACTTTGATCTCAGGGGGGTCTGGGATGAGAATGATAAACAGTTTGGTTTTAACTGAACATGTAGTGCTACATCCTGAAGAGAATTGTCTCAATATTATATACACAGAAAGGACATGCTCCTTATTAACTCTCTAGCCATTTAATAATAAAAAATGGGATGTAATAAATGTGTAAAAGGTAGTTGTTGTGAAATTGTTTATATTACTTGTTAGATATTACTGCATGGTCGGAACTAGAAGCACAAGCATTTCGCTACACTCGCATGAACATCTGCTAACCATGTGTATGTGACCAATAAAATTTTATTTTATTTGATTTGAATGGCGGCATCTACTTACACTCTACATTGAGCTTCAGTGAGCTGGAGTGGCCTTGTCCCTCTGTGTTGATGGCAGTGCAGTAGAGGGCTTCAGTGAGTCTGGTCACATTCTCCAGTGTGATGATAGGTCCCGTGGTGGGCAGAGGTCCTCTGCTGTTGTGCCATCTGTAGCTGTGGGCTGCAGGGTTACTGTCACTGGAGCATCTCAGCTCCACAGAGTCTCCTTCCTTCACACTGGACACTCCCTCAACCTTCACATCCACTGGGGCATCTATGATTAACATCATTAGTAAGAATGCTATTACTATGTAATAAACATCTTAGGACAGATTCAGTGTATCAATCACATGCTAAATCTATTTCAAATTTAAAAGGGAAGTATGCCAAATCCAGACTCTAGACAAAGTGCATGTTTCCTTTTCAAAGAAGTTACATTGAATTTCTTCTTTCACTTTTGTCGTATGCACAGAAACATTCTGTTTTCAAAGAAGTGAAAGTGTAAATCTTCCAGTGTTATTAACACACAGGTGTGGTCCACTTACATTTGACATTGAGAGTTTTGGAACTTTTCACTGTCTTCCCTCCCCTGTATGCTGCTGTGCAGACCAGAGACTGGTTGTGATCAGTGATGCTGGGGGTAAAGGTCAGGGATGATGACACTTTCCACTGGCCGTTGGTCAGCTGCTGTGATTGGACACTGGGTGTTCCGGAGTGGCTCCAGGTGAGGAAAGGGGAATCAGATGGGCAGGAGTGAGACACAGAGCAGGAGGCAGACAGCTCCACCCCCAACTTCACCTCCTCCATCACTGACAGAGAGGGGGGGTCTGGAGAGCCTGAAATCAGTGAAGAGAAGAGAACAATTATTGCAGTTCTCTTGAGGTGTGCCTCCACCAGTTCTTGGTTCTGTCATTTCAGTAATATCATTTAAATCTACAATAAGCTATAGCTTTCATTTGGGTAAATAATGGAATACTATAATACAACAATTGAAATTCTCCTTGTCAATTTGTCCCCTGGGAACTTACTGCTCACTGCAATGGAGACCGTGTCCTCTTTGTATGAATACTTGTTATAGTCTTCCATTTCAATCCTGAAATGAAAGGGTCCTTTGTCACTGTGATGGAGGGGGTCGATTCTGAGAGAGCAGTTCTTCTGCCGGAGATCTCCCACCAGCTCTGTACGACCCCTGTAGTCTTTGATGATACTGGAGCTGTCTGGGTGGTATATAACCTCATGTGTGTCTTTGAACCAGATGCCAGTTATTTTGGAGGACTTCTTCTCTGGTTCTGGGTAGTTGAATGAGCAGGGAATCACGATGCATGAGCCCTGCAGGCCGGATACTGAGCTGGGCACCTCAGCAGTCCACGACGAGGCATCAACTCCCATCACTCAAATAGAAGTAGTTGAAATGTTAATAAGAGGTGTTGGCCACAGCCAAGGAATGTGAGTATAATAAATATAATCCCCGATGTTCCTTGTGCTGGTCACAGGTTGATTTGAAAATATCAAGAGGCCATTTTATTGTTAATTTTGTTCTATTAATATTTGAAAGGGGGAGGTGTATTACTAGCCGCTCAAGGTTAGTAATACACATGCACCTTTCGCTACTCGCTACCATTCGCTACTCGTTTTAACTCTCACCACATTGTTTTGTATTTTGTTGTGTGTAATTTAATAAATACAATATTTTTTACTGTATACGTCTAAATTTGTATCCTACCTCCAAGCCAAATGCAATGAATAAGAAAAGGCCATGTTAATGTTTCACTCCGCATCCCCTCTTTGTGCAGGACCTGAGGGAATAAGAATTATTTTATTATCACTAGAATGTTAGCATTTCCTTTGACACGTTTAATGTCTAAAAGCCAAATCACTTACTTGCATAGTTGAATCTTTCTTTCTCATGTCAGATAACCACTCTCCTTCAGAGACATTGACATATAAAGGAAATATTACCATCCTGCTCACACTTCCCATTTCACATATAACGTGATTTCTTTATTTTTGCTATCAGGACTTCCCATATTTTGTCTCTGACTGATGGTATGGTGATTTAACTATTCCACTGAGGGTTAACCCACTAAAGTGTAATGTCTTTGAGAATATGTATTTTGACTATGTTTTCCACATTGCCAAACTCAACGGTCCCCCTATCACCATAACTAAGCAAATATTTATTTATTTAATCTTTATGACACCAATATGACACCAATATCTATGAAAATTCACAAATCAACTAGATTGGAGGTACACAACACACCTGTCAACAACAAAAAAGGGGGGGAAGTATGAATTGGGTTGTTTGAGAAGGTTCGAATTCTAAGCATCCTGCCTACACATAGTTTAAAGTACTATAGACCATTTTTCAGTACACGACACACTGACGTCACACACATTCAACATAGCCTAGATTTATGTTTTATTACTTCTAAACAAAAACCTTTTGGGGGTTCTCATACACTTACAATTATGTTTTGATTCATGCTTGAACATTCGTTGTGATCTTGTACAATAACTAACTTGGATGCAGCAGTTGTTAGTTAGAATACTAACACTAATTGATATAGGCTGTAGCAAAAGGTAGCCAAAGAGTAATTTTACTGGTTGATTAAGTATAATGCAGTTGATTTGCGATGATGACAAAACATTAAATTAAGCAAGATATTCATATGAGCCTTAAAATCCAATTATAATCCAAAAGTAGTGTGAAATGTACTCATAAGCAACATCTAAATAGAGGCTTTTTTTGCTGCCGTTCTATAAGATCTCCCCCTTGTTCTGCCACCAACTTACGCGCATCGCCCTCATGCGGCAATGTTTGTAAACACAGAAAGCGGTCTTTACCCAACATACACTACATACGTGGACACCTGCTCATCGAACATCTCATTCCAAAATCACAGGCATTAACTTGGAGTTGGTCCCCCCTTTGCTGCTATAACAGCCTTCACTCTTCTGGGAAGGCTTTCCACTAGATGTTGAAACATTGCTGAGAGGACTTGCTTCCATTCAGCCACAAGAGCATTAGTCAGGTCGAGCACTGATGTTGGGCAATTAGGCCTGGCTCGCAGTCGGCATTCCAATTCATCCCAAAGGTGTTCGATGGGGTTGAGGTCAGGGCTCTGTGCAGGCCAGTCAAGTTCTTCCACAGCAATCTTGACAAAGCATTTCTGTATTGACCTCACTTTGTGCACGTGGGCATTGTCATGCTGAAACACTTCCCCAAAGTGTTGCCACAAAATTGGAATCACAGAATCGTCTAGAATGTAATTTTATGCTGTAGCGTTACAATTTCCCTTCACTGGGCCTAGCCTGAACCATGAAAAATAGCCTCATACCATTATTCCTCCTCCAACAAACTTAACAGCTGGCAGTATGCATTGGGGCAGGTAGCATTCTCCTGGCATCCGCCAAACCCAGATTTGTCCGTCAGACTGCTAGATGGTGAAGAGTGATTTGTCACTCCAGAGAACGCGTTTCCACTGCTCCACAGTCCAATGGCAGCGAACTTTACACCGCTCCAGCCGACAATTGGCATTGTGCATTGTGATCTTAGGCTTGTGTGCAGCTGCTCGGCCATGGAAACCAATTTCATGAAGCTCCCGACGAACAGTTATTGTGCTGATGTTGCTTCCAGAGACAGTTTGAAACTCGGTAGTGTTGTGTTGCAACCGAGGACAGATGATTTTTATGTGCTTCAGCACTCGGCGATCCCATTCTGTGAGCTTGTGTGTTCTACCACTTTGTGTCTGAGCCTTTGTTGCTCCTAGACATTTCCACTTCACAATAACAGGACCTAAAGTTGACCAGGGCAAATCTAGCAGGGCAGACGGTGCAATGCTGAAAGTCACTGAGCTCTAAAGTAAGGCCATTCTACTGCCAATGTTTGTCTATGGAGATTGCATGGTCGTGTGGTAAATGTTATACACCTGTCAGCAACGTGTGTTGCCGAAATAGCCGAATCCACTAATTTGAAGGGGTGTCCACATACTTTTGTATATATAGTGTAGCTACTGTAGTAGGTGTGTGCTGTAAAACTTTGGTAGAGCATGGGTGGCATAGGCATTGGGGTGCTCATGTGAATGTAATTTATTTGTCGGCTTCAGACCAATGCCTATTCTCACTTAAAGCATCTATTTTTTGTTTTTAATACAATTAGGAATAAGAATACTAGAATGGACATTAAATGTCTTATCACAGTATCAAAGGTCAACCATTTTGGTCAGGGACTTGGTCAACCATGGTCAGGCAGTGTGTTGTTATAAGGTATTGTGTAAAACAATCAATTTTAAGATTACATGCACAGTATGTTTATTGGATAGCTAGCCAGCCAGTTCAATAATGTGAGTCTGGAAGGAGAGTTTACAGTCTAGCCAGACACCTAGGTATTTATAGTTGTCCACATATTCTGTCCAGAGTGGTGATGCTAGTCGGGCGGGCGGGTGCGGGCAGCGATCAGTTGAAGAGCATGCATTCAGTTTTACTTGCATTTAAGAGCAGTTGGAGGCCACGGAAGGAGTGTTGTATGGCATTGAAGCTTGTCTGGAGGTTTGTTAAGCTTCTCCAATCCAAATTTAAATCTAGAATCGGCTTCTTATTTCGCAACAAAGGATCCGTCACTCATGCTGCCAAACATACCCTCTTAAAACTGACTATACTACCGATCTTTGACTTCGCCAATGTCATTTACAAAATAGCCTCCAACACTCTACTCAGCAAATTAGATGTAGTCTATCAAGGTGCTATCCATTTTGTCACCAAAGCCCCATATACCACCCACCACTGCAACCTGTATGCTCTCGTCGGCTGGCCCTCGCTTCATATTCGTCGCCAAACCCACTGGCTCCAGGTCATCTATAAGTCTTTGCTAGGTAAATCCCCGCCTTATCTCAGCTCACTGGTCTCCATAGCAGCACCCACCCGTAGCACGCACTCCAGCAGGTATATTTCTCTGGTCATCCCCAAAGCCAACACCTACTTTGGCCATCTTTCCTTCCAGTTCTCTGCTGCCAATGACTGGAACGAATTGCAAAAATCACTGAAGCTGGAGACTCATATCTCCCTCACTAACTTTAAGCATCAGCTGTCAGAGCAGCTTACGATCATTGCACCTGTACACAGCCCATCTGTAAATAACCACCCAACTACCTCATCCCAATATTGTTATTTTTTTGCTTCTTTGCACCCCAGTATCTCTACACATTCATCTTCTGCACATCTATCACTCCAGTGTTTAATTGCTAAATTGTAATTATTTCACCCCTATAGCCTATTTTTTGCCTTACCTCCCCAATCTTACTACATTTGCACACACTGTATATACATTTTTCTATTATGTTATTGACTGTACGTTTGTTAATCCCATGTGTAACTCTGTGTTGTTTGTGTCCACTGTTTTTATTTATCTTGGCCATGTTGCAGTAAATGAGAACATGTTCTCAACTGGCCTACCTGGTTAAATAAAGTGAAATGTAAAAAATAAAAAAAAATAAAAAAATTCCGCAGGTTGGCTGGGAGGCAGCCTACTACGACGGGAACCTCACAGTTCCTCTGTAACTCAACGGTTAGCAGCGCCACCTCACCGGTCACTCCGGCTTCCCGGGAGCAACGCTTACCTCCCCCGGAACGTTTCAATGGAGAGCCGGGAACCTGTCGGGCATTTCTAGCCCACTGTGCCCTCATTTTTGAGCTTCAGCCCTCTTCCTTCCCCTCAGACCACTCTAAGTTTGCGTACCTTATCACGCTGATGCCTGGGAGAGCGCTCGCCTGGGCTACAGTGGTATGGGAGCAACAGCCGGCCATATGCGGCAGTCTGTAGGAGTTTGTGGGAGAGGTTAAGAAGGTGTTTGATTCCCCATTTTCCAGGAGAGAGGCTGCCCGGAAGCTACTCCAGCTGCAGCAGCACTCCCGCAGTGTGGCAGACTATGTGGTGGATTTCCGCACGATGGCAACGGACACTGCCTGGAACCAGGAAGCGCTGTTCGACATGTTCCTACACATAGTCTCAGAGGAGGTCTTGACCTGGCCAAGGCCTTTGACTCTGTCAATCACCACATCCTCATTGGCAGACTCGACAGCCTTGGTTTCTCTAATGATTGCCTCGCCTGGTTCACCAACTACTTCTCTGATCGAGTTCAGTGTGTCAAATCGGAGGGTCTGTTGTCCGGGCCTCTGGCAGTCTCTATGGGGGTGCCACAGGGTTCAATTCTTGGACCGACTCTCTTCTCTGTTTACATCAATGATGTCGCTCTTGCTGCTGGTGATTCTCTGATCCACCTCTACGCAGACGACACTATTCTGTATACTTCTGGCCCTTCTTTTGACACTGTGTTAACAACCCTCCAGGCGAGCTTCAATGCCATACAACTCTCCTTCCGTGGCCTCCAACTGCTCTTAAATACAAGTAAAACCAAATGCATGCTCTTCAACCGATCGCTGCCTGCTCCTGCCCGCCTGTCCAACATCACTACTTTGGACGGCTCTGACTTAGAATATGTGGACACCTACAAATACCTAGGTGTCTGGTTAGACTGCAAACTCTCCTTCCAGACTCACATCAAACATCTCCAATCCAAAGTCAAATCTAGAATTGGCTTCCTATTCCGCAACAAAGCATCCTTTACTCATGCTGCCAAACATACCCTTGTAAAACTGACCATCCTACCAATCCTCGACTTCGGTGATGTCATTTACAAAATAGCCTCCAAAACCCTACTCAATAAATTGGATGCAGTCTATCACAGTGCCATCCGTTTTGTCACCAAAGCCCCATATACTACCCACCACTGCGACCTGTACACTCTCGTTGGCTGGCCCTCGCTTCATACTCGTCGCCAAACCCACTGGTTCCAGGTCATCTACAAGACCCTGCTAGGTAAAGTCCCCCCTTATCTCAGCTCGCTGGTCACCATAGCAGCACCTACCTGTAGCACGCGCTCCAGCAGGTATATCTCTCTAGTCACCCCCAAAACCAATTCTTCCTTTGGACGCCTCTCCTTCCAGTTCTCTGCTGCCAATGACTGGAACGAACTACAAAAATCTCTGAAACTGGAAACACCTATCTCCCTCACTAGCTTTAAGCACCAGCTGTCAGAGCAGCTCATAGATTACTGCACCTGTATATAACCCATCTACAATTTAGCCCAAACAACTACCTCTTTACCTACTGTATTTATTTATTAATTTATTTTGCTCCTTTGCACCCCTTTATCTCTGTCTCTACTTTGCACTTTCTTCCACCGCAAACCAACCATTCCATTGTTTTTTTAGTTTTTATTTTACGTGCTGTGTTGTACTCACTTCGCCTCCATGGCCTTTTATATTTTTATTTATTTATACATATATTTGTTTGCCTTCACCTCCCTTATCTCACCTCACTTGCTCACATTGTATATAGACTTATTTTTTTTATTTTTTTTCACTGTATTATTGACTATATGTTGTTTTACTCCATGTGTAACTATGTGTTGTTGTATGTGTCGAACTGCTTTGCTTTATCTTGGCCAGGTCGCAATTGTAAATGAGAACGTGTTCTCAATTTGCCTACCTGGTTAAATAAAGGTTAAATAAAATAAATAAAAAAAAGGTCAAGGACAAGCTTGCAGCCCGGGAATTACCCATGGATCTCGATTCCCTCATCGCCTTGACCATCAGGATCGATGGGCGACTATGGGAACGACGGAGGGAGAGGAGATTCGATTTTGTTCGCCCGTCCAAGGATTCCACCTCGCCTCTGAGGCATCCCGGAAGCACCCGACGGCCCCGTTGCGGAGAGAACCCGAGGCCACCCGAGGTTCCCCGAGAGTAGCCGAAGACGGTCGAGTCTGGGTTGTCGCCAGCGGAACGGCGATACAGGCTCAACACTAAGAGCTGCCTGTGTTGCGGGACTCGTGGTCATTTTGTATCCTCGTGTCCGCTAAAAGACCTGGCTCACCGGTAGGAGCGAGTACTCTGGTGGGCCATATGGAGAACTTCTCTGCTCCTCCTACTCACACCCGTTTCAAGACATTTTGCTGTTGGGAAACCAGTCAAAATTTCTCCAGGTCCTCATTGACTTTGGGGCCAATGAGAGCTTTTTGGACGCTACCCTGGCTTCCTAGCTGGATATCCCCACACAGCCCCTCTCCATTTCCATGGACGTCAGAGCCCTGGACGGCCGGGTCACCCACACTACCACTCCCATCAACCTCCGTGTGTCAGGGAACCACAGCGAGGCCATCCAGTTCCTGCTCATTGTTCTTTGTGGAGAAGAAGGACAAGACCCTGTGCCTATGCATTTATTACCGGGGTCTCAACGACATAATGGTGAAGAATCGCTACCCACTATGCCTCAACTCCTCGGCCTTCGAGCCGCTCCAGGGGGCCACTGTGTTTTCCAAGTTGGATCTACGGAACTCCTACCACTTGGTGTGGATACAGGAAGGAGACGAGTGGAAGACCGCCTTCAACATGGTCAGCGGTCACTATGAGTATCTGATCATGCCATTTGGCCTTACCAACGCCCCTGCCGTGATCCAGGCTCTGGTGAATGATGTTCTCCGTGACATGCTGAACCAGTTCGTCTTTGTCTACCTCGATGACATCCTCGTCTTCTCCCGCTCCATCCAAGAACATGTGCTCCACATCCGACAGGTTCTCCAACACCTCCTGGAGAACCAGCTGTTTGTAAAAGCAGAGAAGTGCAAGTTTCATCACTCCACCATCCCTTTTCTGGGGTACATCATTGCTGCAGGGAGTGTACAAATGGATCCCGGGAATGTGAGAGTGGTGGTGGATTGGCCCCAGCCTACATCCAGGGTGCAACTGCAATGTTTCCTGGAGTTCGTCAACTTCTACCGCCAATTTATCCGGGGTTACAGCACCCTGGCTTCCCCCCTGTCAGCACTCACCTCGCCGAAGATTCCATTCACGTGGTCTCCAGCTGCCGACCGGGCGTTCCGGGACATCAAACATCGCTTTACCACAGCTCCCATCTTTGTTCACCCTCACCCTTTCCATCAGTTCGTTGTGGCAGCCGATACTTCGGAGTGGGGGC
Source organism: Salvelinus alpinus (assembly GCF_045679555.1). Lineage (NCBI taxonomy): Eukaryota > Metazoa > Chordata > Actinopteri > Salmoniformes > Salmonidae > Salvelinus > Salvelinus alpinus. Next base: position 2,076,101 of record NC_092120.1, on the reverse strand, counting down.
TGTCCTGTCCCAGCATTCTGCCCTGGACCTCAAGCTGCATCCCTGCCCCTTCTTCTCTCATTGCCTCAACACCACGGAAAAAAACCTATGATGTGGGGAATCGTGAACTTCTGGGGGTGAAGATGGCATTGGAGGAATGGAGGCACTGGCTGGAGGGGGCGGAACATCCATTCATCGTGTGGACCGACCACAAGAACCTGGAGTATCTCTGCACCGCCAAATTCCTCAACTCCAGGCAAGCTAGATGGGCCCTGCTGTTCACATGGTTCAAATTCTCTCTCTCGTACCGGCCGGGATCCAAGAACGTCAAGCCAGATGCGCTGTCACGCCGCTATAGCCCCACGAATACTACACCAGTACCCGAGGCCATCCTTCCCACTTCATGCCTGGTGACAGCATTCAGCTGGGGAATAGGGAAGCAGGTCTGGGAGGCGCAGGGTTTCCAGCCAAACCCCGGGGGTAGGCCCCGATAATTGGCTGTTCGTTCCAGACACCGTCCAGGCTTGCCTGCCACCTGGGCGCCTGTCAGACCCTGGCTTTTGTACAACAACGCTTTTGGTGGCCTACCAAGGTCCCTGCCGTGACCGCATTCATCGCCACTTGCACGGTGTGTGCACAGAACAAGACTCCTCGGCAAGCTCCGGCTGGTCCTCTCCAACTTCTGCCTGTCCCTCACCGTCCCTGGTCTCACATCTCCCTGGACTTTGTCACGGGTCTTCCTCCGTCTGATGGCAACACCACCGTCCTGACCGTGGTGGATCGGTTTTCCAAAGCTGCTCACTTCATTCCTCTCCCCAAACTACCCTCTGCCAAGGAGACGGCCCAGCTCATGGTGCAGCACGTCTTCCGGATTCATAGACTACCGGTAGACATGGTATCTGACCGGGGTTCTCAGTTCTCATCCCAGTTCTGGAAGGTGTTCTGCACCCTCATTGGGTCGCCGGCCAGCCTGTCCTTCTGGTTTCATACCTTGGCATACCTTCTGCCCACATGTTTGTCCGTCGCTGTCGTCGTACCTGGAGGAGAGCCCGGTTGGCCCTCCACATGACCACCTCCAGGTATCGATGACAAGCGGATCACACCGGACCCCGGCTCCCCGGTATCGGCTAGGGCAGAAGGTATTGCTGCTCACCCGGGATCTGCCCCTCCGGGTGGAATCCCGCAAACTCTCCCCCCGGTTTATTGACCCTTTTCCCATCTCCAAAGTCATTAGCCCCTCTGCTGTTCGTCTTCTGTTAACTGGTACCCTTCGTATACATCCTACCTTTCATGTGGCCAGAATCAAACCCATGACTCACAGCCCTTTGTATGGTATGGTCTGAAGATTAAAAATAAATTACATTCACATGAGCAACCCAATGCCTATGCCACCCATGCTCTACCAAAGTTTTACAGCACACAGCTTTGACCTACTACAGTAGCTACACAGTTTTATACAAAAGTATGTGGACATCCCTTCAAATTAGTGGATTCGGCTATTTCGGCAACACACGTTGCTGACAGGTGTATAACATTTACCACACTGCCATGCAATCTCCATAGACAAACATTGGCAGTAGAATGGCCTTACTTTAGAGCTCAGTGACAAGTCCTGTTATTGTGAAGTGGAAACGTCTAGGAGCAACAACGGCTCAGACACAAAGTGGTAGAACACACAAGCTCACAGAACGGGATCGCCTAGTGCTGAAGCGCATCAAAATCGCCTGTCCTCGGTTGCAACACTAACTCCTGAGTTTCAAACTGTCTCTGGAAGCAACATCAGCACAATAACTGTTCGCTGCCATTGGACTGTGGAGCAGTGGAAACGCGTTCTCTGGAGTGGCGAATCACTCTTCACCATCTAGCAGTCTGACGGACAAATCTGGATTTGGCGGATGCCAGGAGAATGCTACCTGCCCCAATGCATACTGCCAACTGTTAAGTTTGTTGGAGGAGGAATAATGGTCTGGGGCTGTTTTTCATGGTTCAGGCTAGGCCCAGTGAAGGGAAATTGTAACGCTACAGCATAAAATTACATTCTAGACGATTCTGTGATTCCAATTTTGTGGCAACACTTTGGGGAAGTGTTTCAGCATGACAATGCCCACGTGCACAAAGTGAGGTCAATACAGAAATGCTTTGTCAAGATTGCTGTGGAAGAACTTGACTGGCCTGCACAGAGCCCTGACCTCAACCCCATCGAACACCTTTGGGATGAATTGGAATGCCGACTGCGAGCCAGGCCTAATTGCCCAACATCAGTGCTCGACCTGACTAATGCTCTTGTGGCTGAATGGAAGCAAGTCCTCTCAGCAATGTTTCAACATCTAGTGGAAAGCCTTCCCAGAAGAGTGAAGGCTGTTATAGCAGCAAAGGGGGGACCAACTCCAAGTTAATGCCTGTGATTTTGGAATGAGATGTTCGATGAGCAGGTGTCCACGTATGTAGTGTATGTTGGGTAAAGACCGCTTTCTGTGTTTACAAACATTGCCGCATGAGGGCGATGCGCGTAAGTTGGTGGCAGAACAAGGGGGAGATCTTATAGAACGGCAGCAAAAAAAAGCTTCTATTTATATGTTGCTTATGAGTACATTTCACACTACTTTTGGATTATAATTGGATTTTAAGGCTCAAATGAATATCTTGCTTAATATAATGTTTTGTCATCATCGCAAATCAACTTCATTATACTTAAAAAACACTTCAACTTCAACCAGTAAAATTACTCTTTGGCTACCTTTTGCTACAGCCTATATCAATTAGTGTTAGTATTCTAACTAACAACTGCTGCATCCAAGTTAGTTATTGTACAAGATCACAACGAATGTTCAAGCAAGAATCAAAACATCATTGTAAGTGTATGAGAACCCCCAAAAGGTTTTTGTTTAGAAGTAATAAAAACATAAATCTAGGCTATGTTGAATGTGTGTGACGTCAGTGTGTTTTGTACTGAAAAAGGGTCTATTGTACTTCAAACTATGTGTAGGCTGTCACGCCCTGACCATAGAGAGACTTTTATTCTCTATGTTGGTTAGGTTGGGTGTGACTAGGGTGGGTTATCTAGGTTATTAATATGTCTATGTTGGCCTGGTATGGTTTCCAATCAGAGGCAGCTGTTTACCGTTGTCTCTGATTGGGGATCATATTTAGGCAGCCTTTCCCACTGTGTTTTTGTGGGATCTTGTTTGTTTGTGTGTAGTTGCCTGTGAGCACTGCATTTGACTTAATGTTTCTATTGTTTTGGTGAGATATATTAAATAAACATTTGGAACTCTACGCACGCTGCGCCTTGGTCCGTTAATTCTACAAACGATCGTGACATAGGTAGGATGCTTAAGATTTGAAACTTCTCAAACAACCCAATTCATACTTCCCCCCTTTTTTGTTGTTGACAGGTGTGTTGTGTACCTCCAATCTAGTTGATTTGTGAATTTTCATAGTGTTATGAATTTTATGAATAATGACTAAATGATGTATACATTTAACGTAGAACTATAACTAACAGAATTCTCTGTCTCTGTATAATGATAAATAATGTTTGTCCATAAGAAAGAGGGACTGTTAGCAGACAAGGAACTGTGGCAGACAACTTGTGACCACTGTGGAACTGATAACGGGGATGGAAGTCTCCCCACCCAGGGAGGGGAGAAACCTTTGGCTTGTAGTAGATTGTATAACAGGTGGCAGGCAATGTATGAGTAGGAGAAGACTTGTGAACTATATTGTCTGAGAGGAGGAGGGACAATTATGACAAAATGAGAGGTTTATAAACCAATGTACAGGAAATGATAAGGAGAGCTCTCGTAAATAACTATTCTGACTATTGTAGACTGGCCTCTGTCTGTTTCATTTCAACAACAACCTTACAAATTCTTGGTAACAGACCGAGTAGTTTAATTGAAGTTCAGTTTATGAGCATTGAGAACAGAATTCTTTTAACACATAGATATTGGTGTCATATTGGTGTCATAAAGATTAAATAAATAAATATTGGCTTAGTTATGGTGATAGGGGACAGATGAATCGGGTGCACCTACCGCCAACAACCTGAGACAAATAAAAATATATAGGAACACAAGACTTTATCGTTTGTTTTTTTACAGAAATGTTGTTGGGCGGTCAACTAGGAATGCCTTGGAGATCGACAAGTTGGTCGTGATAAACCGGTGACCACTGCTCTAGAAAGTTGAGAAGTTCAATCTCATGCTTCTCCCTCTTTGGACTGATATTTCTGTGCAGCAGTCATGGGAGCTGAGCGGCAGTCTCGTGGCTACTTGCGCACAGCTTAGAGGGAACATTGGAAATAAATCTTTTCATCAGCTGTCTGGGTGGCTGGTCTCAGACGATTGGCTTGGTTACACGTGGTCTGCGGTTGTGAGGCCGGTTGGACATACTGCCAACTTCTCTAAAACGACGTTGAAGGCAGCTTGCGGTAGAGAAATGAACATTAAATTATCTGGCAACAGCTCTGGTGGACATTCCTGCAGTCAGCATGACAATTGCATGCTCTCCCAAAACTTGAGACATCTGTCGCATTGTGTTGTGTGACAAAATTGCACATTTTGGAGTGGCCTTTTATTGACCCCAGCACAAGGTGCACCTGTTTATTATCATGCTGTTCAATCAGCTTCTTGATATGCCACACCTGTCAGGTGGATGGATTATCTTGGCAAAGGAGAAATGCTCACTAACAGGGATGTAAACAAATTTGTGTGCAACATTTCAGAGAAGTAACCTTTTTGTGCATATGGAACATTTCTGGGATCTTTTATTTCAGCTAATGAAACATGTTGCGTTTATTTTTATTTATTTAACCTTTATTTAACTAGGCGAGTCAGTTAAGAACAAATTCTTATTTACAATGACGGCTTACCCCGGCCAAACACGGACGACGCCGGGCCGATTGTGCGCCGCCCTATGGGACTCCCATTCCCGGCCGGATGTGATACAGCCTGGAAATAGTTTGTTCAGTATATATTATTATTATTTGATTTGTTTATTTATTCTGATTGATCAGGAGGTGCTGCAGCACCCATCAGCACCCGTACTCCCATGGCTATGTTTGTGATCATAACCTAGAACCCTTGGTGAGTTGCTGAAGCCCATTAGCCTACATTCACTCTTGTAGTGTCTTTTCAAATGAAGAGAATGCATCTGAGAGTAGCCCTAACTCTATCCACAGGAATGAGCAGAAAGACACCAGCAATGAAATCCACACACTACACTGCTCAAAAAAATAAAGGGAACACTTAAACAACACAATGTAACTCCAAGTCAATCACACTTCTGTGAAATCAAACTGTCCACTTAGGAAGCAACACTGATTGACAATAAATTTCACATGCTGTTGTGCAAATGGAATAGACAAAAGGTGGAAATTATAGGCAATTAGCAAGACACCCCCAATAAAGGAGTGATTCTGCAGGTGGTGACCACAGACCACTTCTCAGTTCCTATGCTTCCTGGCTGATGTTTTGGTCACTTTTGAATGCTGGCGGTGCTTTCACTCTAGTGGTAGCATGAGACGGAGTCTACAACCCATACAAGTGGCTCAGGTAGTGCAGCTCATCCAGGATGGCACATCAATGCGAGCTGTGGCAAGGTTTGCTGTGTCTGTCAGCGTAGTGTCCAGAGCATGGAGGCGCTACCAGGAGACAGGCCAGTACATCAGGAGACGTGGAGGAGGCCGTAGGAGGGCAACAACCCAGCAGCATGACCGCTACCTCCGCCTTTGTGCAAGGAGGAGCACTGCCAGCGCCCTGCAAAATGACCTCCAGCAGGCCACAAATGTGCATTTGTAAAATAGGATGATCGAGCAGCAGTGAGGGCTCTTCGATACCGCACGGTACTGTCTTTCCAAGCTAGTTGGAAGACTTCCAGTTTGGTGTGACGCCATTTCCGTTCCAATTTTCTGGAAGCTTGCTTCAGAGCTCAAGTATTTTCTGTATACCAGGGAGCTAGTTTCTTATGACAAATGTTTTTTGTTTTTAGGGGTGCGACTGCATCTAGGGTATTGCACAAGTTTTGCACAGTTCCTCAGTTAGATGGTTAACTGATTTTTGTACTCTGACGTCCTAGGGTAGGCGGAGGGAGTCTGGAAGTGCATCTAGGAATCTTTGGGTTGTCTGAGAATTTATAGCACAACTTTTGATGATCCTTGGTTGGGGTCTGAGCAGATTATTTGTTGCGATTGCAAACATAACAAAATGGTGGTCCGATAGTCCAGGATAATGAGGAAAAACATTAAGATCCACAACATTTATTCCACGGGACAAAACTAGGTCCAGAGTATGACTGTGACAGTGAGTAGGACGGAGACATGTTGGACAAAACCCATTGAGTCGATGATGGCTCCAAAAGCCTTTTGGAGTGGGTCTGTGGACTTTTCCATGTGAATATTAAAATCACCCAAAATTTGAAAATGATCTGCTATGACTACAAGGTCCGATAGGAATACAGGGAACTCAGTGAGGAACGCTGTATATGGCCCAGGAGGCCTGTAAACAGTAACTATAAAAAGTGATTCAGTCGGCTGCATAGATTTATTTCATGACTAGAAGCTCAAAAGACAAAAACGTCATTGCTGTTTTTGTGTAAATTACGCACACGCCTGACAGAGTGACAGAAAACTGAAACAATCACAGCGCAACTAGAGAACATTACCGACCCCTACGCTCCGTATTTTCCTCTGGCTGCCCCACCACCCACAACAAGCACTGAGCTAGTCTGAACCACCTGCATTTTGGAGTTGCCTTACTCAACAAAGCAAAAAAGAGACCATGTTTGTATGGAGGCTTTATTTACTCAATCATTTTTTATAGATTTTTTTACTTTATTTGCAAACTGATATGCGACACGTATTAATTGCAAAATAACATGCAAAACAGGCAACCCCCTCCCCCCAAAATATGATACAAGTATGACACAACGTCAGTACTTGTTGCATTTACAATGTACGTACTGTAAATCCTATCATCAACTGATTTCAGCCAGTATGTGGCTGTGAATTGACTGCATTGTTTGAATAGGATGTTGGTATTTTGTCAGTTAATTGAAAATTGGGATCATTCCACTTAACCTGTCTCCAACAGCCAATGAAATTGCAGGGCGCCAAATACAAATCAACAGAAATCTCATAAATCAAATTTCTCAAACATACAAGTATTAGGCACCATTTTAAAGATAACATTCTCGTTAATCCAGCCACAGTGTATGATTTAAAAAATGCTTTACAGCGAAAGCTCCACAAACGATTATGTTAGGTCACCACCAAGTCACAGAAAAACCCAGCCATTTTTCCCGCCAAAGAGAGGAGTCACAAAAAGCACAAATAGAGATAAAATGAATCACTAACCTTTGATGATCTTCATCAGATGACACTCATAGGACTTCATGTTACACAATACATGTATGTTTTGTTTGATAAAGTGCATATTTATATCCAAAAATCTAATTTTACATTGGTGTGTTATGGAGAAGTATATCTTTAATTCTGTGCATAACACTTGTATCTCTGAGTACAGAGCTCAGAGACCAAAACAAGCCATAAAGATACCCGCCATTTTGTGGAGTCAACAGAAGTCCGAAATAGCATTATAAATATTCACTTACCTTTGATGATCTTCATCAGAATGCACTCCGAGGAATCCCAGTTCGACAATAAATGTTTGTTTTGTTCGATAAAGTCCATAATTTATGTCCAAATACCTTCTTTTTGTTTGCGCGTTTAGTTCAAAAATCCAAATTCACGACGCGCAGGCCAAAAGTAAAAAAATTCCATTACAGTTCGTAGAAACATGTCAAACGATGTATAGAATCAATCTTTAGGATGTTTTTAACATAAATCTTCAATAATGTTTCAACCGGAGAATTCCTTTGTCTTTAGAAAGGCTACCTCTCACAGGCGCGCACGAGACTGAGCTCATGGCACTCTGTCAGACACCTGGTTGAAAGAGCTCTCATTCTCTCCCCCTTCACAGTAGAAGCCTGAAACAAGGTTATAAAGACTGTTGACATCTAGTGGCAGCCTTAGGAAGGGCAATATGACCCCATAGACACTGTATATTGGATAGGCAAAGACTTGAAAACCTACAAACCTCAGATTTCTCACTTCCTGGTTGGATTTTTTATCAGGTTTTTGCCTGCCATATGAGTTATGTTATACTCACAGACATCATTCAAACAGTTTTAGAAACTTCAGAGTGTTTGCTATCCAAATCTGCTAATAAGATGCATATGCATATATTAGCAACTGGGACTGAGTAGCAGGCAGTTTACTCTGGGCACGCTTTTCATCCAATGCCACCTTGTCCTTCACTCTGTCCACAAACGGTAAGGTAAACAGTGGGGGACGTGTATCATAAATTAAGTATTATATACTTCATTAACATCATAAATGATACTACTGGTACATTAATTAAACGTATTGTCACGACTTCCGCCGAAGTCGGCTCCTCTCCTTGTTCGGGCGGCGTTCGGCGGTCGACGGCACCGGCTTTCTAGCCATCGCCACTCATTTTTCATTGATCCATTTGTTTTGTCTTGTTCCCTGCACACCTGGTTTTTATTCCCCAATCATACTGCATGTATTTATTCCTCTGTTCCCCCTCATGTCTTTGTGTGAAAATGTTTGTGTTACGTGTTAATTGTTGACGCGCCAGACTGGTTTGCTTATACCGTGTTGTTCACGAAGATGTTTATTGTTAAACATAAATTATTGTGACTGTTTTGCGCGTTTTGCACTTTTGCCTATTGGCTGGAGGTTTTGATGCAGTTCCGTCCGTCTGTTGGTTTCTCCTGCCTCAGTAAAATGTGCGCCTGTTCACAACTCTCTGCTCTCCTGCACCTGACTTCGCTACCAGTACGCACACACCTGACACATATTTATTTGTTTTTGGACAGATAAGATGTTGATGCCGTACGTTTCAATTGGTATTGCTGCATTAGTGGTGGTAGTAATATTAATTCCCATGGCAGCTTGCCTGTTGACCAAAAAGGGGTAAGTTACTCTTGTATTCATTTTTGGAAGGAGTTACGTAGATTTGTGTTTGTTATTAGCTGTTTTGTTCTGTTTTGACAACTTCACATTATTTTTCTCATCCGTGGGAGGAGTCGTAGTGACCAGCCAGTAACCAATATGCAGGACATGGATGCATCCAAGTGTGCTTCCTCAAATCCCTCACCATCAAGGTACTGTGTTTTTTAAAGGCTGTTCTATCTGTGATCATAACCTACAATGTATGATGAGTTGTTAAATGCCATTAGCCTACATTCACTCTTGTTGTGTCTTATCAAATGAAGAGAATGCATCTGAGAGTGGCCCTAACTCTATCCACAGGAATGAGCAGACAGACACCAGCAGTGAAATCAACACAAACTACCACACCAACAATCACCTATATGGCAACATGGAGGTATGTACTGTAGGCCTACTGCAGAAATTTAGTAGATATCTGAGATCTGAGAAGAACTTAGCCCTAAATACAAAGGATATAAAAAACAATAGAGGTGTTGTTGATGATATCTCTGAACTGGTTTCCTGAAGACTGAAGAGGATGGTGACCCATACGAGTGTGATGGTGGAGACGATGCAGTCTATGGTAACATGTGAACACAACAGGAAGCATGTGGAAGTCAGCTGGCCAAGAGGCCATGGTCCTCAGTGTGATTCCAGTAAAATATTAACATTTTAACCCAATGTAGCATAACAGGTGACTGCTTAAATTTGTTAGCTTGATGTAGCTTTATGGTTCTAATTGCTAAAGAATATGGTGCATTCTTATTTGGGCTGTGGCTTTGTTATAGCTTTTACAAGACTTATGTTTATTATCTATGGTTTGGGTAATTCAGAAATGTATTTTACTAAATGTCAATTATCCACAAAATAATAACCAGTATTTAACAATAGCTTGTTTCACGCTTCCCCAGGTGTCTGTGGCAATTGTGTTTTGAGGCTAATCTGAGGATAGATTACGAGTGTGGGACTTTCAGTGTTTCTCCACTTGGTGTTGCTCTTTCATTTATTGAGATTTTCAACGCCTGTTTATTTCCATAGGGTTTGAGCTATTTCACAATACTGATTTTGTCAATATACTGTAGCTTCAGTTTTTTTTTACCCTCTCTATAAGAACACATCAGTAACAGGCATGCAAATCAAAATTCAGATTATGATGAATTTGTATTAGGTTATGATTGTAGCTCTGAATACATTATCAAATCTGAATATATAAATTAAACATTTTTTGAACAAATCCTTCATATGATTTGAAATGCATAGAAATTGATTCAGTGTATTGAATTGTGTGTTCTCCTACCCACATCATTGAGAGGATGAGAAACATAGAGATCCTATTAAATTATAATAATAATTTATATTTTAATAATATTCTAGTATTTCTATTCCTAATTCCTAATTATATGGTGAGAAAGGCCTCCCCATACTCATTCCTGGCAGAGAGGAACATCGTGTCCTTATCCTGAAACTCCCCCTCCACTAAAACTGTAGAGGTTGAACCCATTGTGAAACTGTTGACTAACGTTATAGATGTACTTGCAGTCCAACTGCAGTCCAACTGATCTCTGGGCATCCACAACAAACTGACAAGTCAAATGTCTGGTTTTGTTGGTTCAGCCCAAGTAATTCGGCATACACTTCTGGAGGGTCTGTTGGGAGAATACGAAACCATTAGTTTACAGCAGCAAAGCATATTTTTTACGGACCACTTACAGAAGTGCAATGAGCTACAATAACTCTGGAACTTCCCCCAATTACTGTGATCTTCAGCAAATACCCCTGTTAACTTGTCATGACAAGAAAAACTAGTGAGAAACATTAATGTTCCAAGTGTATCCATTACTAGGAAGTGACTCTTAATTGACTACCTGGCTAAAGGAGAAGCTGGGTAATAGAAGTTGTAAAGGCTTGGTCCTTATAATCTACTGTGATTGTCCATTCTCTGGAACGCCTATGTCCCTCTGTGTTGATGGCAGTGCGGTAGAGGGCTTCAGTGAGTCTGGTCAAAGTTTATTGGTCACGTACATAGTTTAGTAGATGTTTTAGCGGGTGCAGTGAAATGCTTATGTTACTTGCTCCTAACAACACAATAAAATGTCAAACGAATACACAAATCATCAAAAAGTTTAAAAAATAAATAATAATCAAGAATAGTCAGAATCCAATTAACAACACAAATAGCACTGTCCCAGTAATCCAAATGCAATCTATACTTATATACACCGGATTATGTAACACAAGATATACTAAGAATGATTTGTACAGCAGTAGATATAGTAGAGTAAGCTATGTCAATAATCCAGTATTTAAATGTGCTGTGGTATAAACAGCCTGACTAAAATGCAATGTACAGTAGTAGTAATATTAGTAATATTAGATTGAGCTAATCTGAGAGTACAACACCCCGTGGCAAAATGGATTGAATTGCAGGAAATTAGCTTCCGGACCAGAGTCCAGAATAAAAATATATATGTATGTTAATGGTGTTTAGAGAGTAAGGGTGTGTACAGCAGTAGTTATAAAGGTTGAGCCATGACTAGAATACAGTATATACATATAAAGTGAGTAAAACAGTATGTAAACATTATTAATGTGACCAGTGTTCAATGACTTAACCTTCAGAAAGTATACATACCCCTTCACTTATTCCACAGTACATGGGATGTGAATACTTTCTGAATGCGCTATACACAGGGCAGTCTCTAAGGTGCAGGGCAGAGTACCAGGTGGTAGCCGGCTAGTGACAGTGTCTAAGGTCTGCGGCACTGCATCTCAGTGCCAGAGGTGTCACTACAGAACCTGGTTCGATTCCAGGCTGTATCACAACCGGCCGTGATTGGGAGTCCCATAGGGCGGCGCACAATTGACAAGAAAGAACAATAATTGTCAAACTAAGAAAGTGATTTGGCTTTTAGACATTAAAAGGATCATATGCAATGCTAACTTTCTAGTGATAATAACGTTTTCCTTATTCCTTCAGTTCCAGCACCCCACCGTTTTCTTATTCATTGCTTATGGCTTGGAGGTAGGCTACAAAAATTGATTATCTACAGTAAAATATATTGTATTTATTATATATGTACTAGTTTGCACACAATAAAATACTAAACAATGTGATGAGAGCAGTAATGGTCGGTGCTGTTTAAGATGAGGGAGGATGATAAAAAAATTATGAACATGGCCTTATTTCTATTACATTATATTGGATGACTGTCATTGAAATTCCATTTACCCAGCTCAATGTAACATTGATAGGTTGAGTCTACTACATGATGCTCAAATTTTCCCTGTACCCATCATGAGGTTGCTACAACCTAGCCTATGAATTAAGATTTACAACGTAGGTGCACAGGTGGACATAATTATGAGTAATCAAGGTCACAGACAGTGACACATTCAATACCACCTTGCTCACACTTGCCTGCATCTACAGTAGCTGAGCTAGAGTGTAATCATTAGTCCAACAGTTGCAAACAAGAGTTTCTATTGGACAAATACAGTTATGTTAATCCACATTTCGTTCTGTTTGCTTTCGCTTAAGACAAGTTTTAATCAACAGAATCGTTGCAATGAATACACACCTGATCACACGCAAACACAGTCCACATTCATAGCAGCAACATACAAATAGCTTGTTGTATGTATAATTCCTTCTCGCACCTATCTACGCGCTCTTCTCCTCTCACATTTTCCCTTCGCTTGTGAACTTCAGTGCACAACACATCAGCTGTCTGTGACGAGGCGAAAAAACCTTTCCAAGCCAAACCTTCATATCAAGACCGCTAACTGCACACATTGTAAATAATTTCCACTTCATAGTCAACCTAGCTGCAAGAACTAACGCGTTAGTAAACCTGCTACAATCATGCAGTACAGTGTACAGTCAGCAGCAATCAGTTTGTCAGTTACACAGAGGGGCTCAGGTGGTAATACATTAATAAAACCAAAAGCTAACCTTGACTTGGAAGAGTTCCAATGTAGGACAGCCATATCCAGCTGGCTAACATAGCATCCCTCTCTGTTTGAACCAGGTGTTTGAGTAGGCTAAACTAGCTAGCTACGTTTGTTAACTAAGTAAGTAAAACTGAACAAAAAATATATTACAAAAATCTCTACCTCTCCGTCTCTTGCTTCTCCTTATTTTTGGAAGGAATGAATGTGTTCAAAACTGTTCAACTATTGTCTTTCTCTCTCTTTGAGTCAACTACTCCCCAGATTGTATGCACTGCAGTGCGAGCTAGCTGTAGCTTATGCTTTCAGTACTAGATTCATTTGCTGATCCTTTGATTGGGTGGACAACATGTCAGTTCATGCTGCAAGAGCTCTGATAGGTTGGAGGATGCCCTCTGGAAGTTGTCATAATTACTGTGTATGTCTATGGAAACGGGTGAGAACCATGAGCCTCCTAGGTTTTGTATTGACGTTAATGTACCCAGAGGAGGACTGAAGCTAGTGTAATGGATGTGAAATGGCTAGCTAGTTAGCGGGTACGCGCTAATAGCGTTTCAATCGGTTACGTCACTTGCTCTGAGACTTGAAGTAGGGTTTCCCCTTGCTCTGCAAGGGCTGCGGCCTTTGTGGAGCGATGGGTAACGATGCTTCGTGGGTGACTGTTGTTGATGTGTGCAGAGGGTCCCTGGTTCGCGGTCGGGCGAGAGAACGTACTAAAGTTATACTGTTACATTGATGCTGTTGACCCGGATCACTGGTTGCTGCGGAAAAGGAGGAGGTCGAAAGGGGGGTGAGTGTAACGGATGTGAAATGGCTAGCTAGTTAGCGGGTACGCGCTAATAGCGTTTAAATCGGTTACGTCACTTGCTCTGAGACTTGAAGTAGGGTTTCCCCTTGCCCTGCAAGGGCCGTGGCTTTTGTGGAGTGATGGGTAACGATGCTTCGTGGGTGACTGTTGTTGATGTGTGCAGAGGGTCCCTGGTTCGCGCCCGAGGTCGGGGCGAGGGGACGTACTAAAGTTATACTGTTACACTAGCTGTCCTCCAGTTACACCATGGTGCTACCCTACAGAGTGCTGTTTAGGGTAGTGCAGACCTTCACTGCAAAACAGTGTGTTTTAATCAATTATTTGGTAACATGTGAATAGATTTTGTGTAGTGTTATCTAAAAAGGATACCTTTTTAATGTTTCACTATTTAAAAAAAAAAGGAAATTCACTGAGGAGGATGGAGCCTCCACTGCTGTAGAGCTGAGATGCTCCAGTGACAGTAACCCTGCTGCCCACAGCTACCGCTGGCAGTACAGCAGAGGGCCTCAGGCCACCATGGGACCCACACTCACACTGGAGAGGGTGGCCATACTCACTTAAGCCCTCTACTGCACTGCAATCAACACAGAGGGACAAGACCACTCCAGCCCACTGAAGATCAGATTAGAGTGTAAGCAGATCCAGTGTTAGTAGATCCATCCACATGTTGTCACTAAGGGGCATGTTCTGTCTGTGTATGTAATATTAAGACAATGCTCTTGAGGATGTAGGTAGCACAACATGTTCAGCTGAAACACCTGTTTATCATTCTCATTCCAGATGCTCCTGAGATCAAAGTGGACTTTTTTCTGCACATCAGACATTTCCATGTTTACTTGTCTGTGCATTGTGGAATCGGAGCCCACCGGTACCGTGGAGTGGTCTCTTCCAGCTGGACCCTGCCCAGTACCAGGGTGGAGAGGCATGTGTCAGTTACCATGGTGACCCTACAGAGGGCACTAGGCTTCTCAGAGACCATCCACTGCCATGCCAGCAAGACACATGGCAATGCCACCTTGTCCTTCACTGTGTCCATGAGTTACGTAGACTTTTGTTTGTTTTTAGCTGTTTTGTTTTGGATAACTTGGTATTATTGTTCTCATCAGTGACAGGAGTCGTAGTGACCAGTCAGTAACCAGAATGCAGGTCAAGGATGCATCCAAGTGTGCTTCCTCAGATCCCTCACCATCAAGGTACTGCATTTTTTAAAGGCTATTCTATTTGTGATCATGGCCAAATAGAATAGATGTTTAGGGGATTTTTTTTGTTGTCAACAGCTATTTTGGTCCACTCATACAGGAGTAATAAAGGCCCAGTGCATTACTTTTGTGGCAATTAAAAATATGCAGTACCAGTCAAAAGTATGGACACACCTACACATTCAAGGGTTTTTCTTTATTTTTACTATTTTCTACATTGTAGAATAATAGTGAAGACATCAAAACTATGAAATAACACATATGGAATCATATAGTATCCAAAAAAGTGTTCATTTTGATTTGAACACATTCTATCCCATAAATATATATATTTATATGTTAGATTCTTCAAAGTAGCCAACCTGTGTCTTGATGACAGTTTTTCACACTCTTGGCATTCTTTCAACCAGCTTCACCTGGAATGCTTTTCCAACAGTCTTGAAGGAGTTCCCACACATGCTGAGCACTTATTGGCTGTTTTTCCTTCACTCTGCGGTCCAACTCATCCCAAACCATCTCAATTGGGTTGAGGTCAGGTGATTGTGGAGGCCAGGTCATCTGATGCAGTACTCCATCACTCTCCTTCTTGGTCAAATAGGCCTTGCACAGCCTGGAGGTGTGTTGGGTCATTGTCCTGTTGAAAAACAAATGATAGTCCCACTAAGCACAAACCAGATGGGATGGTGTATCGCTGCAGAATGCTGTGGTAGCCATACTGGTGAAGTGTGCCTTGAATTCAAAATAAATCACTGACAGTGTCACCAGCAAAGCACCCCCACACCATCACACCTTCTCTTCCATGCTTCACTGTGGGAACCACACATGTGGAGATCATCCGTTCACCAACTATGCGTCTCAGAAAGACACGGCAGCTGGAAACAAAAATTTCACATTTGGGCTCATCAGACTAAAGGACAGATTTCCACCAGTCAAATGTCCATTGCTCGTGTTTCTCCGCCCAAGCAAGTCTCTTCTTATTATTGGTGTCCTTTAGTAGTGGTTTCTTCGCAGGAATTCAACCATGAAGGCCTGATTCACGTAGTCTCCTCTGAACAGTTGATGTTGAGTTGTCTGCTACTGCACTTGAACTCTGTGAAGCATTTATTTGGGCAGCAATTTCTGAGGCTGGTAACTCTAATGAACTAACCCTCTGCAGCAGAGGTAACTCTGGGTCTTCCTTTCCTGTGGCGGTCCTCATGAGAGACATTTTCATCATAGCGCTTGTTGGTTTTTGCGACTGCACATGAAGAAACTTACAAAGTTCTTGAAATGTTCCAGATTGACTGACCTTCATGTCTTAAAGTAATGATGGACTGTCATTTGTCTTTACTTATTTGAGCTGTTCTTGCCATAATATGGACTTGGTCTTTTATCAAATAGGGCAATCTTCTGTATACCACCCTACCTTGTCATTGTATATATTATTTTACATTTACATTTAAGTCATTTAGCAGACGCTCTTATCCAGAGCGACTTACAAATATTATTAGTTAATAGTTTTATTTATTCTGATTCATCCGGAGGTGCTGCAGCACCCATCAACACCCCTACTCCCTGTGGCTATGTCTGTGATCATAACCTAGAACCCCTGCTGAGTTGTTAAAGCCCATTAGCCAACATGCAATCTTGTTGTGTCTTACCAAATCAAGAGAATGCTTCTGAGAGTGGCCCTAACTCTATCCACAGGAACAGACACCAGCAGTGAAATCCACACAAACTACTACACCAACAATCACCTATATGGCAACATGGATGTATGTACTGTAGGCCTACTGCAGACATTTACAGTAGATATCTAAGATATGAGAAGAACTGTGACCTAAATAGAAAGGATATAAAAAACTAAAGAGGTGTTGTTGATGATAGTATCTCTTATCTGGTTTCCTGTAGGCTGAAGAGGATGGCGACCAATACGGGTGCGTGAACATAACAGGATGCATGTGTGAGTCAGCTGTCTCAGAGGCCATGGTACTCATCCTGTCAAAGGTTCCAGTAAAATATGATCATTTTAACCCAATGTAGGAGAGCTGGCGACTGCTTACATGTGTTAGCTTTATGGATCTAAAGGCTAAAGAAAATGGGACATTACTATTTGGGTTCTACCTTAAGTTTTATGGGTTTTACTAGGCATTTGTTTTTATCTACAGCTTTGGTGATTCTGAATTATTACTATGATTTTTTTTAACCTTTATTTCTCTAGGCAATTCAGTTAAGAACAATTTCTTGTTTTCAATGATGGCCTACGAACAGTGCCTTGTTCAGGGGCAGAACTACAGATTTTTACCTTGTCAGCTCGGGGATTCGAACATGCAACCTTTCGTTTACTAGTCAAACGCTCTAACCACTAGGCTACCTGCTGTTGTACTGTTATAATAATTGAGAAGTGTATATACAGTATATTATTTTTTTTGTGTTGCCCCTTTCAACTGTAATCCACTGATGTGTAACTGACACTCAGGTCAGCACTGTGCTTCTGTTGTCACCTTGAATGTACAGACAAATACAGTAAAGTGTCATTTGTCAAAACAGGCCATATTGAGATATACTGTATGTACTTGAGATGGAGAATACAATGACTGTAAAGTAAAGTACCCCCAGATCAGATGGAATATGAACATGAGTAAATGTTCAACAACAACAGTGATCAAATACAAATATATGTGTTTCATTGTATTTTAATATTGTCTGTCATGTTTGTTCCTGGAATCTCCCAATCTACTACTGAGTTATTTTTCATCCTTTTACTACCACAGTTTATGTTCTTACTGGGACACTCTGCTTCTCATTGATTTGCTGTGTTGGGAAAAACAAACATCTATTATCATAAATCAACTTCATGAATCAACTTCAAGTACTCAAAGAATGTAAATGTCAAGCAGAGGTAAATATTAGTCACCAATGAGCTGCTGTCTCCACTTGTCTACCTCTTCTCAGGTCGTGGTGGCCTCTGTAAATCACCACTTCTCCTCCTGTTGGTTTGTAGAAGGTATTACATCATATGTTTATGTGAAATAGGAATGATGAGCAAGAGGAGTAGAGGACTAAAATTTGAACAAGCCCAGTGTACCACCAGTTCTGTTTAAATGGTCTAATCTGTATTTACGTAGGCCACAAATGTTTACAGGGCTGTATCACCGCCTGTTACGGCAACTGCACTGCCCGCAACTGCAGTGCTCTCCAGAGGGTGGTGCGGTCTGCCCAATGCATCACCGGGGCACACTGCCTGCCCTCCAGGACACGTACAGCACCCGATGTCACAGGAAGGCCAAAAAGATCATCAAAGACATCAATCACCTGTGCCACGGCCTGTTCAAACCAGCCCGAGAGACTGAAAAACAGCTTTCATCTCAAGGCCATCTGACTGTTAAATAGAAATTACTACCCGGCTACCACGCGGTTACTCAACCCTGCACCTTAGAGGCTGCTGCCCTATATAAATAGATGTAATCACTGGTCACTTTAATAATGTTTACATACTGCTTTACTCCTTTCATATGAACATACTCTATTTTCTTCTACTGTATTTTAGTCAATGCCACTCCGACATTGCTCGTCCTAATATTTATATATTTCTCAACTCCATTATTTTACTTTAGATTTGTGTGTATTGTTGTGAATTGCTAGATATTACTGCACTGTTGGAGCAAGGAACACAAGCATTTCACTACATTTTATTTTATTTTGATTTGAAGAGTATCTATCCCATTGTGATCCTCCATAAAAACAACATTTTAGACTTTATTATAGAAGGTGATCCCTAATAGTGTTGGGGACAGTATTTTTTTTTTTAAATATACCCTGAGTACAAACAGTCTAAAACAACTGATGCCAATATTTGACATTTTGACATTTTGAAATGCCTGTGCTTTTCTCCATTCTTTGGTACCACCAATCTTAAATTGATTGAGAGCCAAATGCATTCATCAGCAATGATGTAGTGAAGTTGTATTGTTTCAACTTTCAGAAATCTTGACTGATACACAGCGGTGTAAAGTACTTGTTTTTGGGAGTATCTGTACTTTACAATTCATATTTGTGACAGCTTTTACTTTTACTTCACTACATTCCCAAAGAAAATTATGTACTTTTTACTCCATACATTTTCCCTGACACCCAAAAGTACTAGTTACAATTTGAATGCTTAGCAGTAAAGGTCCAATTCACACATTTGTCAAGAGAACTTCCCTGGTCATCCCTACTGCCTCTGATCTGGTGGACTCACTAAACATAAATGTTTCCTTTGTAAATTATGTCTGTGTGTTGGAGTGTGCCCATGGCTGTCAAAAAAAGCTATAAAATTGAAATTCTGCCATCTGGTTTGCTAAATATAAGGAATTTGATGTGTAGCATTTACTTTTAATTTGTACTTTTACTCAACTATGACAATTGAGTACTTTTTCCACCACGGTACTTAAGTACATTTAAAATCTGATACTTTTAGACTTTTACTCAAGTATAATTTTACTGGGTTACTTTCACTTGAGTCATTTTATATCTTTACCTTTACTCAAGTATGATATTTTAATACTTTTTCCACCTCCGTTGATACATTAATCTTGTCTAAATGGATTTGAGTGAAACGTTTTGTTTGATGGTGACTAGGCCCATTCACACCTCCCTGGCCTGCAAAACCTCTGCCATCAACAGACTAAATCATCCACCTTTCCATCAGTTGCTGACTGCAGAGGCAAGACACTTCCAAACTCATCTCTGGTAAGTTTTTATGGCTCAATTATGTTTTTATGACTTCTTACCCTCAAAACATTCATACAATCGTTGGCAGACAGCATTTGTAAGTGGGTTACACAACTAGCACCACCAGTCATTCAGTTGGTTTATACCAGTATGTGTCCTTTTTCCTCACATGACACTGATTACAGTGTTTTTAAATTCCATAGCTCATGTGCTCTGTGAGCCACTACCCTTCTACCTGTCTACAGTCATCTCCTCCTGTCCCATGGGAAACAGAGTGTCCAGCGACCACATGTCCCACCCTCTTGGGAAGCTGTCCTGGGGCCACCACAAGGAGGACAAGGCCAAGCTGGAGGACTTCCTGGCCAAGCAGGAAAAGGATTTGTTGGCGGTCCCCAAGCATGGCTGTGCCGGGAACAAGCTGCAGCATCTCGCTAGGAGCAGCTGCATCTGTTACGTCCACCTGCCCATCCCATGCCCTCAGACCAGCAAATTCTGTCTCAACAGGCGAGAGATGTGTAACCCAGCCTTTGTGGAAGACCAGAGTCACCCAGGAAAGAACCATTGACTTCTGTTTACCATGGACAGATATACAGTAAAGAAGTGAACACTGGAAGAATACCTCTGTTAGAATATTGGGACAAACTTTCAAATTTAACTAAATCATTTCTAAGTCTGTTGGGACATTGAAAGTCGAGACAGCAATGCCTTTAGGTCAAGACTTACTATACACTTGTTTTTACTCTATTTAATTATGTTCAAGTTAGTTAGGTTAATATGTAGACACTGAATATTTTTTCACCTCATTTGTTGGAGATGGAATTTCCCACCCCACTTTGCACATGTAAGTCAGGCTTTCCTCTTGACCATATGACTACAGTACCCAAAATATGAATATATCAGATATGTTACATAGACAGACCATGAAAGGGAGCAAGGGGTGGTGTGAAAAGAGTAGGCCTACACATGGCCTTTGGTCTGATTCTCTACTGTTCTCTCTCTCTCACTCCCCAAGAACACATAGAATAATGAAGACACTTCCTGGGTAGGCTACTACATGCAACACAGCCACTGAAAGACAGAAATAGGACACCCATAGGGGTTTTGATAGTGATAGCATCTAAGAGGCAGGCTACACTCAGGAATACAATAAAACTGTTACAGCATTTGTGTTCAGCATGTTCTTTGCTTGTAATCTGTTAACCCCTAAATGTTACGACAGGCTCCACTTCATTGATCTACCTGCATGAATGCACATGGGTGGAGGGAGATTTTTGGATTAGCAGACACTAGTGATGCGCGGGTCAGTAACGATGCATGGGTAAAATCAGTGGGGAAGCCAAGCCAGTAAAAAGTACATATTACAACCTGTTGTGATAATTGCGTTGTTTGCACTATAACCCATTCGTTCATACGCCACCGTGCTATACAATAACGCCGTGACAACAAAATGACAACAGTCACACAGTGCGAGAATAAATTCAACTACACGTGTCTGTTTCATCACAAAACCATAGAGCATGGTCAAGGAAGTTAACGTTTTCAATAACTACTGACTTAGAACCACAGAGTTCCTGCAAGTGAGCACAAAGAAAAGGAGCACTGGCTCCGCTATTCCAGCACCATTGCAACAAATCAACAAGGCTATAGTTTAACTTAAAGATACCAAAAATGATTTAGTCCAATGTTGCTAAATATCATGTGTATATCATGTGTCTGTCCATGGTACTGTTTGTGTGTTTGCGTGTGCACTTATGTCAATTTTGTTCTTGCATTTTTGGGGAAGCCTGGCTTCCCTTGGCATCCATGAATACACATCACTGGCAGGGGTTGACTCATAACCCGCAGTCCCCGCTGTTATATCTGTGTGGGCGGATTGAATAAAGAGAAAACAATACCTTAAAAAATGTATAATTATTTAGCAATTTATGTTTATAGGCTATATTGAGGTTTTTCTTTCATTATTTTAGTCTATCTGGCATTAGTTCTTAATCCTAAAATGTAGGCCCTAACTGTATGCGTGCCAAATAACCAACACACCAAATGCTTTTGGGATCGGGCAGAAAAAGTTAAAGTCGATCCACAGAGGCAAAATTACAATGTCGAAGTTTAATTCAATAAGAGAAAAGCTGGGTAATGGAGAGTTGAAAATAAAGAGAAGGGAGTAATGTTTGGGAAAGATTTGGTGAAGTGGTAAAAGAGGATGAAAGCAGTATCGGTTATGTGATTTATGTGTGATGACTGTGAGGTGCTATATTAGTCCGACAGTCACAAGACGGGGACTCCAAATAGGCCTATGATAAGTAAAAGGAACTGTAGCCTACAGTTCAAATGGGTTTAACTGAAATGTGGACACTGACTGCTGGTCTATAACCTTTCACATAGCCTTAATTTTAACTCCTGCAGAATTAAGCATTTCTTGCAGTAAAATTATACACCAAATGTAAGCAAAATTTTGACTCTGGAACAAGAGTTGAGAAATATTATTTATTTCAGCATCTTGAGAGAATGCGAATGCGCAGTTAGATACCGACTGTAGAAGTGCTATCTTTATCAGAGTCATAAAAGCTGATAGTATTTCAGCCACATAAAATATGCATCCAAGCCGAACTGAAATCTAATTATAGACAAGTTGACTAACAAATAGCCTACAAAAATGTTGAAAATTATAAGCAGAAACATCTAAATCAGGCCCCAAAAATTCCTGCACCCCCTGTAAAAAAAATTGTTACGCCGTCTCTGTTCTATATTTATGGATTAGGGTCGGGTGTCGGCTTCAGATTTTCACTTTATCACATATAGTCGGGTGGTTGCTGATGGGTGAACAAACAGCTGACCTGCGCACCACTGGCGGACACCCTTTGGTAACATGATATCCTCGCCGATCACACTCCCATTCAAAGTTCTTATTTTTGTAAACAACAAAGAAGAGTCGCCTTCCCTTGATATTAGAGCCATTAACGTATAATAAGAACTGGAGACTGCGTCCAAGATGTCTGACCGTTGTTTACAAGGTAATCTACTCACGAACGCATACGCTGATTCATGAGCCGTCTATATCCGGGTTGCATCCGGTTTACACGGACCAACATCACATGCGCACTAGCAATCAGTGCAGACCATTGATTCCATTCCAGTCATTACAATGAGCCCGTCCCCCTATAGCTCCTCTCACCAGCCTCCTCTGGTGCCCACAGAGAGCAGTGATGACGTCATCACGTCATCCAAAAATATAGCAGACATTGGATCAATATAACATTTTAATATCTTCGGCTGTGAGCAATAATAAAAAAAATCTGCCTCGGCGACATTTATTTGAATAATTCAATGGATGTTTTGTGCACAAAGGTGATGACTTAGTGTCTTATTAGGAATGTTCAAATCTGACTTCTCTATGAGGCCATATATTGAAACTGTCTTTCTGGGCCGTGCATCAGTTAAACTGCAGTACCGAAGAAAAGCTAAAGGAACCATTGAAACCATGTTTCTTGACTGGAACCCTGGCCCCTTGGTAGTATAGGCTGCTTATGTACTCATATCAGCTAAAAATAGAACCACATTTTTTTTGTCTCTGCAATAACTGTTCTCCTCTCTTCAGACCCCAGCTTTCTGGCAGTGAGTGAAGAGGTGAAGTTGAGGGAAGTGGTCTCTGCCTCATGCTCGGTGTCTCACTCCTGCCCATCTGCCCATCCCCCTCTCCTCACCTTGAACCACTCCGGAACATGCAGTGCCCAATCACAGCAGCTGACCAACGGCCAGTGGGAAGTGACATCATCCCTGACCTTTAACCCCACCATCACTGATAACAACCAGCCTCTGGTCTGCACAGCAGCATTCAGGGGAGGGAAGACAGTGAACAGGTCTAAAACTCTCAATGTCAAATGTAAAGTGGAACAATCCTGTGAGTTAACAACAATGTTTGGAAGATTTATACTTTCATTTCTGTGAAAACAGAATGCTTCTGCGCAGATGACAAAAGTGAAACTAGAATTTAAACTTTTTGAAAAGGAAACATGAACTTTGTCCACAGTCTGGATTTGGTATACTTCCCTTTTGAAACCTAAATAGATTGAAAGCATGTGGTTGATCCACTGAATCTGTCCTAAGATGTTTATTACATAGTAATATCATTCTTACTAATTATGTTAATCATAGATGCCCCAGTGGATGTGAAGGTTGAGGGAGTGTCCAGGAAGGAGACTCTGTAGAGCTGATATGCTCTAGTGACAGTAACCCTGCTGCCCACAGCTACCGCTGGCACAACAGGAGAGGGCCTCTGCCCACCACGGGACCTACCATCACACTGGAGAGAGTGACCAGACTCACTGAAGCCCTCTAATGCATTCACCTCAGTCGATCTACAAACACATAGCCTATTAGTTATACAATTAGATGCTACACATTAACTCAAGTTAATTTGGCACCTGCGTACCCGGTGTCGTGGCAGAATCAGATTTAGCTAAGTAATATAGATAGATAAGATGTTATTTTCATCATATGCTTGTGAGATACTTGTCATTAGAATCTTCTGAGCTAGGGATTGGTGACTTGGGGCCAGAGAGGGGAGAGGTCAGGCTTGTCTTCATATGTCAATGTATCTGTTAAACCATGTGGTGCTAAGTAGAATATTAGAAGGGGAGGAGGACAGAGTGGAACGTTGGTTTCTTATGGGAACGTTGTTTGTAACTATTCCTAAACCATGTGAAGGGATGGAGTTATTAATTGGGGAACCAATTAGTTATCTCATACAATGTCTGTACGCCAGTCACTCCCTACTTTTCTCATAGGGGGAAGGAGTTTGGCCGTGTTTGGAACCATTGTATGTCCCCTCTGAGGTTGCCCTTATCTTATCTTTTTCCTCCAAACATAACAATGGTCATTACGGCCAAACAGTTCTATTTTTATTTCATCAGACCAAGGACATTTCTCCAAAAAGAACGATCTTTGTCCCCATGTGCCATTGCAAACTGTAGTCTGGCTTTTTTATGGTGGTTTTGGAGCAGTGGCTTCTTCCTTGTTGAGTGGCCTTTCAGGTCAGGTCGATATAGGACTCGTTTTACTGTGGATCTAGATACTTTTGTACCTGTTTCCTCCAGCATCTTCACAAGGTCCTTTGCTGTTGTTCTGGGATTGATTTGCACTTTTCACACCAAAGTAAGTTAATCTCTAGGAGACAGAACGTGTCTCCTTCCTGAGCGGTATGACAGCTGCGTGGTCCCATAGTGTTTATACTAGCGTACTATTGTTTGTACAGATGAACATGGTACCTTCAGGCGTTTGGAAATTCCTCCCAAGGATGAACCAGACTTGTGGAGGTCTACAATTTCTTCTCTGAAGTCTTGGCTGATTTCTTTTGATTTTTCCATGATGTCAAGCAAAGAGGCACTGAGTTTGAAGGTAGGCCTTGAAATACATCCACAGGTACACCTCCAATTGCTCAAATTATGTCAATTAGCCTATCAGAAGCTTCTAAAGTCATGACATAATTTTCTGGAATTTTCCAAGCTGTTTAAAGGCAGAGTCAACTTAGTGTATGTAAACTTCTGACCCACTGGAATTGTGATACAGGGAATTATAAGTGAAATAATCTGTCTGTAAACAATTGTTGAAAAAATTACTTGTGTCATGCACAAAGTAGATGTCCTAACCGACTTACCAAAACTATAGTTTGTTAACAAGAAATTTGTGGAGTGGTTGATAAACGATTTTTAATGACTCCAACAAAGGTTTATGTAAACTTCCGACTTCAACTGTATAACACAAGATTTTATTAATCATGTGGTTTTAGTGGTACTGAGTGTGAGTAATAGCCCTGACTAAAGTTAACATGGGGAAAGGTACAGTAACAATCTTATAAGATTTTATACTAATTTCAAGAGATTTCACCTTTAGCTTCTGAAAACCTTTCAGTCTGGCAATGTGGAAATTTTTTGTCAAAGACATTACACTTTAGGGGGTTAACCCTCAAGGGAAGAGCTAACGTCAGTCAGAGACAAAATACGGGAAGTCCAAAAATAAAGAAAAATGAAGAAACAGGTAGTGTGAGCAGGATGGTAATATTTCCTTTATATGTCAATGCACTTTGTCTCTGTAGGAGGGTGGATATCAGACTATAGCAAGAAAGATAAAAGCAAGAAAGTAATTGAATTTTAGACATTGAATGTCTCGATTGTAATGTTAGAAATTCAATGGAGAGTAATTATTTCCTTTTTCCTGCAGGTCCAGCACTAAGAGGAAGGGATGGGGATTGAAAAATTACCATGGCATTTTCTTACTCACTGCTTTTGGCTTGGAGGTAAGACAGTCACTTAACAGCACTATCAACAGGGCAGGTCATACAGTCCATAGTTTTGTCACACCTGTTCAATCGTGTCATCAGGTGCCACAAAGAGGGACTTAGGAAAATTGCAATTGGCTCAGAACAGTTTAGCACGGCTGGCCCTTGGATGTACACAGAGCGCTAACATTAATAATATGCATGTCAATCTCGCCTGGCTCAAAGTAGAGGAGAGATTGACTTCATCACTACTTGTATTTTTGAGAGGTTGTTGAATGCACTGAGCTGTCTGTTTGAACTACTGGCACACAGCTTGGACACCCATGCATACCTCACAAGACATGTCACCAGAGGTCTCTTCACAGTCCCCAAGTCCAGAACAGACTATGGGAAGCGCACAGTACTATCTAGAGCTATGACTATATGGAACTCTATTCCACATCAAGTAACTCATGCAAGCAGTAGAATTATATATTTTTTAAATTACAAATACACAGCGGGGTCTGTGAACCAATACAAAACATAGGCACAGACGCATGCACACAAACACACGATAACATACGCACTATACACATGGATTTTGTGTTGTAGATATGTGGTAGTAGAGTAGGGGCCTTAGCGCACCCACTTAAAAAAATATATATATATTTCACAACATATTATGTATAAACTGCCTTTATTTTGCTGGACCCCTGGAAGAGCAGCTGCTGCCTTGTCAAAACAAATATGTACTGTCTGTAGTAAATCATTTGAATTTGATAGAATTTGTTCAAACTTACCAGTGTGGTCAGTTGAATGTCTAACTGCTCTTACTAAATTGTTTCCTACTGTTATTTGAGTGATGGGAGTTGATGCCTCGTCGTGGACTGCTGAGGTGCCCAAGTCCGTCTCCGGCCTACAGGGCTCATGCATCGTGATTCCCTGCTCATTCAACTACCCAGAACCAGAGAAGAAGTCTTCCAAAATAACTGGCATCTGGTTCAAAGACACACATGAGGTTATATACCACCCAGACAGCTCCAACATCATCAAAGACTACAGGGGTCGTACAGAGCTGGTGGGAGATCTCCGGCAGAAGAACTGCTCTCTCAGAATCGACCCCCTCCATCACAGTGACAAAGGACCCTTTCATTTCAGGATTGAAATGGAAGACCATAACAAGTATACATACAAAGATGACACGGTCTCCATTGCAGTGAGCAGTAAGTTCCCAGGGGAAGAATTGACAAGGAGAAATTCAAATGTTGTATTATAGTATCCCATTATTTACCCTAATGATAGCTATAGCTTCTTGTTGATTTAAATTATATTACTGAAAGGACAGACCCAAGAACTGGTGGAGGCACACCTCAAAAGAACTGCAATAACTGTTCTCTTCTCTTTGCTGATGTCAGGCTCTCCAGACCCCCTCTCTCTGTCAGTGAGGGGGGAGGTGAAGGTGGGGGAAGTGGTTTCTGCCTTCTGCTCTGTGTCTCACTCCTGCCCATCTGATTCCCCTCTCCTCACCTGGAGCCACTCTGGAACACACAGTGTCCAATCACAGCAGCTGACCAATGCCCAGTGGCAAGTGACGTCATC
Organism: Salvelinus alpinus; assembly: GCF_045679555.1. Classification (NCBI taxonomy): domain Eukaryota; kingdom Metazoa; phylum Chordata; class Actinopteri; order Salmoniformes; family Salmonidae; genus Salvelinus; species Salvelinus alpinus. The sequence goes on along the minus strand of NC_092120.1, from coordinate 2,048,604 downwards.
CCTGACCTTTAGCCCCAGCAGCACTGATCACAACCAGTCTCTGGTCTGCACAGCAGAACACAGGGGAGGGAAGACAGTGAAAAGGTCCAAAACTCTCAATGTCAAATGTAAGTGGACCACACCTGTGTGTTAATAATACTGGAAGATTTACACATTCACTTCTGTGAAAACAGAGGCTGTGTTTGAAATACCTATACTAACACACTGTATACTACATACTTAATGAGTATATACTACATACTATAAACTATTAGTTAATTTTAGTATAATGTAAACGAACAGTATCCTTTCAGTTGAGCATACTAGCACTTTGATTATGTTGCTATCCAACCTCTGTTAAGTTCATGTTTTAAGTATCCCTATATTTCTGTTATTTCTGGAGTGTGCCTGCGCGGGAAGTTCCAATTGTTGATGGACCTAGCCTTGAGTGGAATGGCTACCTTGTAGTGTGTTCATACGGTATAGTAAACTTTGTTAAACTGGAACCTTGTCGTTGTGTCATTTCGAGTTAACATTGGTAGAGAAGGATGGTTAATAACTACAATGTGCCACCTCGCTTCGACGAGAAGAGGTCGTACGAAAGTTGGAAAAATGAACTTGGAATCTGGACACGGGTTACTAATCTGGACGTGAAAAAGCAAGCACTTGCGGTGGTATTATCGCTCGAGGGAAGAGCGAGAGATACAGCACTGGAAATATCCGTTGAGGATTTGAACAACGATGATGACGGTATGGGAACTTCGATCAGAGCACTGGATTCTGTATTTCTTAAAGAAGAGAAAGACCGTGCCTACGAGGCATATTCAAACTTTGACAGTGTTACGAGAGATATTTTGGTTGCAATGACGGACTACATCATTGATTTCGAACAGAGGTACAATAGGATGCTCAAGTACGACATGGTTCTCCCGGATGCAGTGTTAGCTTTCAAGTTGCTAGATACTGCCTGTCTAGATGGTAGGGAGTAACAGTTGGCTTTGACTGCCTGTACTGTGCTGACTTTTGCATCAATGAAGTCGGCACAAAAAAATTATTTTTGATGAAAAGACGTCTGTCACGCCAATAGCAGATGGAATGCAAGTGAGTGAAGCAGCATATTACACTGAGCAGCAGAGAATAGGCGCCAACAAGTCACGTTCTCAAGACAACCAGAAGAGGGCGCCATTCCCTAAAGATATCCCCTTACTATTAAGCAAAGCTTCCCTCAAGAAGGCAGAGGCTGTACTAGACATAAAAAATGACAAGGCAGTGATGTTTAAACAACCAGTGACTCTTGAACTTACTACCTCGGGCCACTATTGTGTAAACATTTTAGACAAAGACATCACACAGAGTCCATGTAAAAATTAGATTCTGAAGAACACAAAGCACTTTTCAGTACTACATGCAGCGATAAAAGCGTTCACTGAAGCAGAGTGCTCAGAGAGAATTCGCAGGGCTCTGCGTGAACAGCTACGACCCACCGATGAGAAGTACAAAACTGGAAACAAAGTGTACTACAAACGAGTTGACTGTCAAGAGTGGAAAGGACCGGGAGTAGTCATTGGCCAAGATGGCGTGGTGATATTTGTGAGGCACGGAGGCACCACTGTCAGGGTGCATCACTAAAGTTTGCGGAAAGTAAATGATCAACAAGATAGAGGGGCAGTTGCTGAGAATCAGTCTCCTAATGAAAATGACAAAAAGGACACAGTAACAGACACAAACCTACCAGATGTCGCATTCATGATATGGACACTGAAACTGACACAGGAAATGGAGCAGAGACCTTCAACCATGCCACAGGTTGAATACTGTTGAGCGTTCAAATGAGGAAAACATTCAACAACAGCCACATGTGTTAAGACAACATGGTTGTTCCAATCTGAAAACTGGACAAACTGTTAAATACGTGGACAGAGAAAGTGGTATTCCACATACAGCAACCGTCATTGGACGAGCAGGTAAAGCAAAAGGAAAACACCAGAACTGGTACAACTTGCAGTACTCTGAACCAGCTACACTTGGTACAACATGGTACAACAGGGTCAGTTGACCTGTCACTTGTAGATAATCTCAGAATTTAACCAATGGAAAATCGAGAAAAACAGAATGACATTCAAAATGATGATGTACTTGAAACAAAGGACGTGTCATTTGACTCAGCTAAGCGAGATGAGCTCAGTAATTGGAGGAAAAATTGAGTGTTTGAGGAAGTCAAAGACATTGGCCAAAAATGTGTCTCAACAAGGTGGGTGTGTACCCTTAAAGGATCCTTAACTGGAATAGTGCCTAAAGCATGTCTAGTGGCTAGAGGTTTTGAGGAGCTGGCTGCTAAAAACTCCCAAAAGACTCACCGACATGCGCCTCACAGTCAATCAGATTGCTGATGACTGTGATCTGCCAGAAAAAATGGAAACTTAATTCCATAGACATCAAATCTGCGTTTTTGCAGGGAACAGAGCTGTCAAGGGACATTCAGATCCGACCTCCGCCTGAAACTAAGAGCGAAGGAACACTGTGGAAACTAAAAAAGTGTCTGTATGGACTGGCAGATGCATCACTCTACTCGTACAACAAAGTCAAGGCAACAATGCTGAGTACAGGTGGAAAAATGTCACAAGTGGATCCTGCAGTCTTCTATTGACTTGATCAAGACTGCAATGTGACTGGAGTACTTGCCTGTCATGTTGATGACTCTATCTGGGGTGGCTCACAGACCTTTGCTACAACTGTGATTCCACACCTCAAAGCTGTTTTCCAGGTCGGCCGTGAGGAGCATGATCATTTTTGTTATGTTGGCATAGAGTTTATTACAGTTGATGGAACAATACTGATGGAACAGGAGAGCTATATCAAGAATCTTCAACCCATCCACATGGATTCTTCAAGAGCCGTACAAAGGAATTCCCCTCTCTGTGGAATTGAAGCTGATCAATTGAGGTCAAAGATAGGTCAAATTCTATGGGTTGCGAGACAGAGTAGACCTGGTGTAATGTTTGATGGTTGCAACTTGGCATCTAACACAAAACACGCCACTGTACAAACCATTCATGAGGCAAACAAAGTTGTTCGTAAACTGAAATCACAACAAGTGACTAAAGTTTCAGCATGTTGGAAAAGATGACTTTTTGAAACGAGTTGTCTTCAGTGATGCTTCGCTAGGGAACCTTACAGATGGAGGCACACAAGGTGGACATCTAATCGTGTTAATGGGTGAAGGAGGAAGATTCTCACCTATCTGTTGGCAGTCAAAAAGGATCAGAAGGGTCGTCCGAAGCACACTTGTTGGAGAAACACTTGCTCTTGCGGATGGAGTTGACAATGCTATCTTTCTTGCAACTCTGTTCTCAGAGCTTACCACTGGTGAGACAAAACGGCACATTTTACCTGTAGTTTGTGTCACTGACAGCTACTCATTAGTTGATGCTGTGAAGTCAACCAAGTCTGTCACAGAGAAAAGACTTCATCTTGAAATTAGCAGCATCAGGGAACTTATTCAAGCACAGAGAATCCAGCGGACGACCACAAAGGAACAGCTTGCTGACTGTCTTGACTAAAAAGGAGCATCCAGTCTTGTGCTCCTACAGGCTCTCAGTAATGGAAAGTGGCAGCTTGAGTAATACAAATAAAAACTGTCACACACCCCATTTGTAATGGGGAACTTGAATAATACTTGGACATTTAATTATGTTGTTGATGTTTTATTTGTCTTTAAAGAAAAGAGGGAGATTGTTAAGTTCATGTTTTAAGTATCCCTATGTTTCTGATATTACGGGCTATCACCCTGTCAAGAGTGCGCCTGCTTGGGAAGTTTAGTTGTTGATGAACCTAGCCTTGAGTGGAATGGCTACCTTGTAGTGTGTTCATACAGTATAGTAAACTTTGTTAAACTGGAAACTTGTCGTTGTGTCATTTTGAGTTAACACCTCTTGCTAGCTTGTTAGCATAACAAATCACTAGCTAGACATTTTGTGTTCGTAAATTCAATCTGGAGTGCCAGAGTGCGCTCTGGACGTTGTTAAATTCAGAGCGTTGTCAGATTGTCCATTCGTAAATTCTGAGCGTTTTCCATCTCGGTGTGTACAGAGCGCACGTTGGCCCAGGAGTAGGGTTGAGCCGAGCGTTCTGACCATAACAATGGCAGTCAAGCATACAAGCTAACTGGCTAGCTACTTCCAGACACAAATGAGAGAACATCTCACTATGACCATTTTAGTCGCCATAGCAGAGCTGGTTAGGCTGTTTTCATGTTATCCAGAGCGTTGTTGACTGTAACTGTTGCTGGCTAAAATGTAATTATGCTTTTTTGCCGACATTTACTGACACCGGCCATATTAAACAGGTGTTAAGCGTTCGTAAATTCATCAGTTATTCTGCACTCTGGCATACTCAGACAAGAGTGCTCTGAAATCGGAGAAGATAGCCAGAGTGAATTTCTGTCTGTTGAGAACGCACAACAACTATATCACTTAGCTAAGAATGACGCAAATAATCAAGTCTATAAACATTGGATAGTTAGTTAGATAGAATGTAGTTAATATACTGGCAAGTTCCATGTATTAGTAGCAAACTCACGAGGTAACGTAAACTCACGTAAACTCGTACATCGCCTTGGTCCGTACAATTGCCCTTATTTTAGCGCCCCAAAAACGTAATACTTCCAGATCAACTGTAATGTCAATGCCATTGTAAAGCACAATTTCTCCCCTTTCCAACAAAATCGATTACATGACCTAAACACTGCCCGTTTCTGCATAATTCAAGCAGGCAATGAGCCCCGTCGGGTCTTTTTAAAAATGGCTGGTGGGGAAGCGAAACTAATGCGTGATAGTGAGAAGGACAGATGTCGTGTGGGAAAATAGCTTTTTTCACTCGATCTGTCCAACTTATCACCTTATCGCATCTAAAATGTAAATAAAACACTAGAGTTATCGTGAAAGGTTGCGTCAATCAAATCTGGTATCAGGATAAAATGTGATTCAGAGTCACTGATTACAGTAATCCCTCGTTTATCGCGGGGGTTACGTTCCGAAAATGACCCGCGATAAGTGAAATCCGCGAAATAGAAAACTTCTTTTTTTTTTACAATTAGCAACTATTACATGTATACAAATACAGTGACTCACGTGTAGGCCGTTTCACTGCTCTTCAGACTGGGCCGCTGCATCCTGACTGCGCTCTGCAGTGTTCTCTTCTTCTGAAGCCCGCGGTGCAGGTGTGTTTGTTCGGGAGAAGAGCATAGTGATAGGCAGCTGTTGTCGCTCTTTTTTCTTCTTTGCAAAAAGATCCTTGTACACCGACATGCCACCATCGATTACGTTGGAGAACTGTAATGAACGGCTCATCAAAGGGTCCCATTCCTCAGCTACTCGCTTAAGTTCAGTGGCCATTCGCACCATGGTTGCTAAGCGACCAAGCGTTAGTCCTTCCTTCCTTCCTGGCCAACTTAATGTAAATTTGCCAAGCTGTTTTATGTACGTACACATAACTGCACGAGACGACAAAATGATAGCACAATTCGTAGCATGTTTTGATACAAGAAGCGGGAGTGAGTTTTTAGCGAATCAGAATGCAGAGCACAATGCACCAAAAAAAAATAAAAAATGCATTATGAAAATCCGCGAAATAGCGAATCCGCGATAAGTGAACCGCGAAGTGGCGAGGGATCACTGTATACTATAATTATCTTTATTTAACACAAGTGATAAATGGTAAATGCAATTTTCGTATATACGGGTTCACTGTATCACCACGCAGGGTAAAGCAGAGAACTGACTGAAATAGTACAGACATCTTCTTTTATACTGTTCCAGAGTTAGTTCCAACTTTAGAGTTGGCCTGTCACAGTAGAGGCTTAGCGTGGTTTTAAACTTGCTAGCCTATCGGTGGTGTCCAGTCACAGCACTCAGGATTGAAATGTCCGGAATGGTGCTTGTGAAGATTGAGCTGGTTTGTTGGTTTCTACTCATTCCTCCGTTCCTGTTTTCTTGTTATTCAGCATTTTCCCTACACATTCCTCAGTTCCTGTTTTCTTGTTATTCAGCATTTTTCCATCTTGTCTCAACCTTGTGGTTTGCACAGTCGACACCCTAGATTAACAACAGCTTTTCTGCAGTCACACTATGTTTTGTGATTAACATGTCCTACTTCTATAAGGCATATATTTATGTTAAAAGAGAACAAAACCATCCTTTACATTATATAATGTGTCATTACATACCTATTTGAAGGTTTGTGTCGAATTTTAATCGGGTTTTTAGGGCGGTGCTAAAGTGATCTTAGACGTAAACCGCGGCTTTGAGAATGATGATCTCATGCAATGATGACGAAAAAAATGATTAGGTATCCTCCCTTACCCCCGTCACTGTCCATTTCTTGTTTTTAAACAATGAGAGAAGTGCTACACTTGGTGGAGAGAGATTGTAAGGCAGAAATAGTTGCTTTATGCGTGCTGTATGTTACGTCATGACACGTCAAGATGTAACGGAGGGTCAGTTTTTTTCAACTTTTCTCCAATACTATAGAGCCATTACCATGTTGATCAACGCTTGAATAGAAACCTAGTCCACACCCCCGATTTTGAAGTCAACACAGTCGCTGCAGTCCCATTAGTTTTCTTTGTAGCCTCGTTTGAATGTCGCGGTTACGCACATTTGTATGGAATGGGGTGAGTTTACGTTAGCTAGCTAACATACCGGTAGTACTTACTGCTGTAATGATATGCCATGTGGTTCGTAAGAATAGCGTAGCCCACACATTGTCAGCCAACATAACGTGTAGGGTAACTTATTTGAAAAGTCATTACTTTATTACATTGCTCAACATTTTCTTAAGATTTGTCATAATTAGTTAAAGCAATGAATTTGTATCCGTTCTCGTTGGACTTTGGCTGCATATTTTCTGCCATTTTCTAAAAATCGGAAAACGTTGTGAAGCCACGCCCATTTTCTGAAGAATTGCATTATGGGCCCTAAAAGCATGAAAATAGTGTCCACTGGGTGTACTTAATATTTTGGCGAATGTATTATGACATCCGGGAACTTTTGGAATACTAACTAAATCGAAACTATGACCAATAAGCATACTACATACTCAATTTACATCACAAATAGTATGGTTAGTGTGGTTAGTATGAGTATTTGAACAGAGATATATAGCAAAATCTACCAATGTGTACCTTTAGCAGCGCTTCCATTCCTACTTGTTTTTCTACTAGAAATAAACTTATTTGAAAAGGAAACATTAACTTTTCCCACAGCCTGGATTTGGCAAACTTCCCTCTTGAAATCTAAATAGATTGAAAGCATGTGGTTGATCCACTGAATTAGTCTTAAGATGTTTATTACATAGTAATAGCATTCTTACTAATGATGTTAATCATAGATGCCCCAGTGGATGTGAAGGTTGAGGAAGTGTCCAGTGTGAAGGAAGGAGACTCTGTAGAGCTGAGATGCTCCAGTGACAGTAACCCTGCTGCACACAGCTACAGATGGCACAACAGCAGAGGACCTCTGCCCACCACAGGACCTACCATCACACTGGAGAATGTGACCAGACTCACTGAAGCCCTCTACTGCACTGCCATCAACTCAGAGGGACAAGGCCACTCCAGCTCACTGAAGCTCAATGTAGAGTGTAAGTAGATGCCACAATTCTGTCAATAAGGAGCATGTCCTTTCTGTGTATATAATATTGAGACAATTCTCTTCAGGATGTAGCACTACATGTTCAGTTAAAACCAAACTGTTTATCATTCTCATCCCAGACCCCCCTGAGATCAAAGTGGGCTCCGCCTGCAATTCAGACATCTCCATGGTAACCTGTCTGTGCATTGTGGATTCGGAGCCCCCCGGCTCCGTGGAGTGGTCTCTTCCAGATGGACCCCTGCCCAACCGGCCCAGTACCAGAGTGGAGAGGCATGGGTCAGTTACCATGGTGACCCTACAGAGGGCACTAGGCTTCTCCGAGACCGTCCACTGCCATGCCAGCAACACACAGGGCAATGCCACCTTGTCCTTCACTGTGTCCACAAATGGTAAAGGAAACAGTGGGGCAAGTGTATCATAAATGAACTATTACATACAGCATTAACATAATAAAGGATATTATTGGTACATTAATGAAACAAATGTATTTGTTTTTGGACAGATAAGAAGTTGATGCTGTACGTTTCAATTGGTATTGCTGCATTAGTGGTGGTAGTAATACTAATTCCCATGTCAGCTTGCCTATTGAACAAGAAGGGGTAAGTTACTATTTTATTTCTTTTTGGAAGGAGCTGCACAGATTTGTGTTTGTTTTTAGCTGTTTTGTTCTGTTTGTATAAATTGGCATAAGTTTTCTCATAAGTGGGAGGAGTCATAGGGACCCGCCAGTAACCTGCAAGCAGGAAGTGGATACAGCCAAGTGTGCTTCCTCAGATCCCTCAACATCAAGGTATTTTTCTACAGGCTGTTCTGTCTGTGATTATAATGTATACATCCTTCTGAGTTGTTAAAGCCCATTAGCCTACATTTACTCTTGTTGTGTCGGGATAACGGGAATGCATCTGAGAGTGGCCCTAACTCTATCCACAGGAAAGAGCAGAAAGACGCCAGCAGTGAAATCCACACAAACTACTACACCAACAATCACCTATATGGCAACATGGAGGTATGTACTGTGGTTCTACTGCATACATTTACAGCTGCTGTAGAGCTGTAAATATCAAAGGATATAAAAAACAATAGAGGTGTTGATGATACCTCTGATCTGGTTTCCTGTAGACTGAAAAGGATGGTGACCCATACGAGTGTGATGGTGGAGACGAAGCAGTCTATGGTAACATGTGAACACAACAGGAAGCATGTGGAAGTCAGCTGGCCCAGAGGCCATGGTACTCAGTCTGTCAAAGGTTCCAGTAAAATATTATAATTTTAACCCAATGTAGCAGAGATGGTGACTGCTTACATTTGTTAGCTTTAAGTAGCTTTATGGTTCTAATGGCGAAAGAAAATGGTGCAGTCTTATTTGGGTTCTGCCTTTAGTTGTATGGCTTTTAGGAGGTGTTTGTTTTTATCTATGGCTTGGGTGATTTAGAATAAACCTGATATGAATGGCTATACAGTTATAATAGTTGAGAAGTGTATATGCAGTATATTATAGTTTTTTTGTTGCACCTTTCAACTGTAATCCACTTATGTGTAACTGACACTCAGGTCAGCACAGTGCTTCTGTTGTCCCTTTGAATGTACAGACGGATACAGTAAAGTGTCATTTGTCAAAACAGGCCATATTGAGATATACTGTATATACTTGAGATGGAGAATACAACGATTGTAAAGTAAAGTACCTTGAAAATCGTCTCCAGATCAGATTGAATATGAACATGTGTAAACTTTCAACAACAACAGTGATCAAATAAAAATATATGTTTCTCATTGCATTTTAAATATAATGTTTAAAATGCTTGTAATGTTTGTTCCTGAATCTCCCAATCTGCTCCTGAGTTATTTTTTTATCTTTTTCTACCACAGTTTCAAATCAAATCAAAATGTATTTGTCACGTGCGCTGAATACAACAGGTATTCAATTACAGTGAAATGCTTACTTACAGGCTCTAACCAATAGTGCAAAAAAAGTGTTAGGTGAACAATAGGTAAGTAAAGAAATAAAACAGTAAAAAGACAGGCTATGTACAGTAGCGAGGCTATAAAAGTAGCGAGGCTACATACAGACACCGGTTAGTCAGGCTGATTGAGATTGTATGTACATGTAGATATGGTTAAAGTTTCTATGCATATATGATGAACAGAGAGTAGCAGTAGCGTAAAAGAGGGGGTGGTGGGTGGCGGGACACAATGCAGATGTTCTTACTGGGAAACTCTGCTTCATATTGATCTGCTGTGTGGGAAAAAACAAACATCTATTGTCATAAATCAATTTCAAGTACACAAAGAAAGTAAATGTGAAGCAGAAGTAAATATTAGTCACCAATGAAATGCTGTCTCCACTTGTCTACCTCTTCTCAGGTCGTGGTGGCCTCTGTAAATCACCACGTCTCCTCCTGTTGGTTTGTAGAAGGTATTAATCCTTCTAACCCCCCCCCCCCCCCTTAAAAGAGTTAGATGCACTATTGTAAAGTGGTTGTTCCACTGGATATCATAAGGTGAATGCACCAATTTGTAAGTCGCTCTGGATAAGAGCGTCTGCTAAATGACTTAAATGTAATGTAAATGTAAATGTATTACATCATATGTTTATGTGAAATAGGAATGATGAGCAAGAGGAGTAGAGGACTAAAATTTGAACAAACCCAGTGTACCACCAGTTCTGTTTAAATGGTCTAATCTAAACGTACATAGGTTAAGATCTTTTTTGAAAGAGCACAGTTTGAAGATATGGCAATTAGAAATCAAACCGCATGAACATCATAGATATATGGGAGAGGTTGCGGGTATAGGAATGACATAGTTATATGGGAGAGGTTGAGGGTAGAGGAATGACAAGAGTAAAAACAAACAAGATAACTATTGTAAAATAGACTGTGTCCATAAAATGTATATAGTATGTACAGTTGAAGTCAGAAGTTTACATACACCTTAGCCAAATACATTTAAACTCAGTTTTTCACAATTCCTGACATTTAATCCTAGTAAAAATATCCTGTTTTAGGTCAGTTAGGATCACCACTTTATTTTAAAAATGTGAAATGTCAAAATAATATTAGAGAAAATTATTTATTTCAACTTTTATTTCTTTCATAACATTCCCAGTGGGTCAGAAGTTTACATACACTCAATTAGTACTTGGTAGCATTGACTTTAAATTGTTTAACTTGGGTCAAATGATCAATGATCATGAGGAAGGTGAGGGATCAGCCCAGAACTACACGGCAGGACCTGGTCAATGACCTGAAGAGAGCTGGGACCACAGTCTCAAAGAAAACCATTAGTAACACACTACGTCGTCATGGATTAAAATCCTGCAGCACACGCAAGGTCCCGCTGCTCAAGCTAGCGCATGTCCAGCCCCGTCGGAAGTTTGCCAATGACCATCTGGATGATCCAGAGGAGGAATGGGATAAGGTCATGTGGTCTGATGAGACAAAAATAGAGATTTTTGGTCTTAACTCCACTCGCCGTGTTTGGACGAAGAAGAAGGATGAGTACAACCCCAAGAACACCATCCCAACCGTGAAGCATGGAGGTGGAAACATCATTCTTTGGGGATGCTTTTCTGCAAAGGGGACAGGACAACTGCACCGTATTGAGGGGAGGATGGATGGGGCCATGTATCGCGAGATCTTGGCCAACAACCTCCTTCCCTCAGTAAGAGCATTGAAGATGGGTCGTGGCTGGGTCTTCCAGCATGACAACGACCCGAAACACACAGCCAGGGCAACTAAGGAGTGGCTCCGTAAGAAGCATCTCAAGGTCCTGGAGTGGCCTAGCCAGTCTCCAGACCTGGACCCAATAGAAAATCTTTGGAGGGAGCTGAAAGTCCGTATTGCCCAGTGACAGCCCCGAAACCTGAGGGATCTGGAGAAGGTCTGTATGGAGGAGTGGGCCAAAATCCCTGCTGCAGTGTGTGCAAACTTGGTCAAGAACTACAGGAAACGTATGATCTCTGTAATTGAAAACAAAGGTTTTAGTACCAAATATTAAGTTCTGCTTTTCTGATGTATCAAATACTTATGTCATGCAATAAAATGCTAATTAATTACTTACAAATCATACAATGTGATTTTCTTTGATTTTCTCTCACAGTTGAAGTGTACCTATGATAAAAAATTACAGACCTCTACATGCTTTGTAAGTAGGAAAACCTGTAAAATCGGCAGTGTATCAAATACTTGTTCTCCCCACTGTATATATATTTTTTTTAATTAAATATCATATTTACATAAGTATTCAGACCCTTTACTCAGTACTTTCTTGAAGCACCTTTGACAGTGATTACAGCCTCGAGTCTTCTTGTGTAGCTTGGCACACCTGTTTTTGGGGAGTTTCTCCCATGGTCTGAGAGTCTTTTCAGTGCCTTTTACTGAGGAGTGGCTTCAGTCTGGCCACTCTACTATAAATGCCTAATTGATGGAGTGCTGTAGAGATGGTTGTACTTCTGGAAAGTTCTCCCGTCTCCACAGAGGAACTCTGGAGCTCTGTCAGAGTGACCATCAGGTTCTTGGTCACCTCCCTGACCAAGGCCCTTTTCCCCCAAATGTTCAGTTTGGCAGGGCGGCCAGCTCCAGGAAGAGCCTTGGTGGTTCCAAACATCTTCCATTTAAGAATGATGGAGGCCACTGTGTTCTTGGGGAACTTCAAAGCTGCAGACATTTTTTGGTACCCTTCCCCAGATCTGTGCCTCGACACAATCCTGTCTCGGAGCTCTATAGACAATTCTTTCGACCTCATGGATTGGTTTTTGCTCTGACATGCATTGTCAACTATGGGACCTTATATAGATAGGTGTGTGTCTTTCCACATCATGTCCAATCAATTGAATTTACCACAGGTGGACTCCAATCAAGATGAAGAAACAGGATGCACCTGAGCTCAATTTTGAGTCTCATCGCAAAGGGTCTGAATTCTTATGTAAATAAGTTATTCCTATTTAGAATTTTTCATACATTTCCCAAAAATACTATAAACCTGTTTTCACTTTGTCATTATGGGGTATTGTGTATATTGATAAGGAAAACATTTTATTTAATACATTTTAGAATAAGGCTGTAACCTCTACTTCATCACCCTCCCGGATCCGGGATCCTCCTCATCAAAAAAGCTGACTAGCATAGCCTAGCCTAGCCTAACGGGACAGGGATATCATATAATATAATTTTCATGAAATCACAAGTCCAATACAGCAAATGAAAGTTAAACATCTTGTGAATCCAGCCATCATTTCCGATTTTTAAAATGTTTTACAGCGAAAACACAATATGTATTTCTATTAGCTAACCACAATAGCCAAACACACAACCGCATATTTTCACCATGTTTCCACCGCATAGGTAGCTTTCACAAAACCGACAAAATAGAGATAAAATTAATCACTAACCTTGAACAACTTCATCAGATGACAGTCTTATAACATGTTATACAATACATTTATGTTTTGTTCGAAAATTTGCATATTTGAGGTATAAATCATAGTTTTACATTGCAGCCACCATCAAAAATAGCACCAAAGCAGCCAGAATAATTACAGAGAGCAACGTGAAATACATAAATACTCATCATAAAACATTTATGAAAAATACATGGTGTACAGCAAATGAAAGATAAACATCTTGTGAATCCAGCCAATATTTCCGATTTTTTAAGTGTTTTACAGCGAAAACACAATATAGAATTATATTAGCTTACCACAATAGCCAAACACACAAAGGCATTTATTCACCGCAAAGGTAGCTTTCGCAAAAACCAGCAATAGATATACAATTAATCACTAACCTTTGGACAACTTCATCAGATGACAGTCTTATAACATCATGTTATACAAAACATTTATGTTTTGTTCGTAAATGTGCATATTTAGAGCTGCAAATCGTGGTTATACATTGTGAATACGTAGCAACAATTCCCCAGAATGTCCGGAGATATTTTGGACACTCACCTTATCTGACCAAAGAACTCATCATAAACTTTACATAAAAATACTTGTTGTATGGCAAATGAAAGATACACTGGTTCTTAATGCAACCGCTGTGTTAGATTTTTTAAAATAACTTTACCACAACATACAGCTTGGGTTATTGTGAGACAGCGCTCACCAACACGGCGGAGAATAGGCATCAACATTTTACACAGAAATACGAAATAACATCATAAATGTTGTCTTACTTTTGCTGAGCTTCCATCAGAATGTTGTACAAGGAGTCCTATTTCCAGAATAAATCGTTGTTTGGTTTTAGAATGTCCATTTCTTCTGTCGAATTAGCAACCTTGGCTAGCATTGTGGCGCGAACATTCCCATCATCTCTTGGCGCAAAGAACGGAAAATTCCAAAAGTCCCAATAAACGTTGAATAAACTGATCAATCTCGGTTGAAAAAACCTACTTTATGATGTTTTTATCATATGTATCAAATAAAATCAGAGCCGGAGATATTCGCCGTGTATACCAAACGCTTTTCAGAAGACAATGTCGAGGTCCCCCGCGCGCGGTTGTGGGGTTTTTATAAGGTTTTTTGACATGCTTAACTAACTATAAGCTAGTAGGGCTTCTTATGCATTAAAGTTTGAATTACTGACTCATGTGAACCTGCATTTTCCATTAGTCTCTACTCTTACCAGTGCTCTGTCTAACCATGAGGCCACAGCCTGAAATTGCAACAAATGTATCTGAGCATAAGATATGAACAGCAGTCTGAAATGTGTGTGTGTTAAAAAGGGCGCTGTGGGCGCTGTACTGTGTGACCGAGACTGTGCTAATCTTAGAGAGACACAGGAGGGGGGTGAATCAGGGGACTGCTGACTGTGGTGTACAATAGACAATAACAGATAAAATATACACACGAAGAACATCTGTGAGGTTCTGAGTTATGCACTATAACCCAATACTATAACAAACGTGATTAGCAACTGTATTAAATGTGATTGGATATTGACAAACTGTTGGCCTGGGAGCCTGGGTGTCTGTGTGTGTGTGCTGGAAGTAACAGTTAGCCAGATAAGAGTGCTGGGAAGCTGTGGTTAGCCTTGAGCGAGAACAGTGGCCATTGTATACAGGTGCGAATAGCTCAGACAATATTACAGAGCTGTCTGACCTCAGTCTTTGGGGTGAAGGAGCGTAATCTACACAGCAACAGCGTCGGGACATCACATGCGCTAAGGGGCCAGGACTGGCTTAAGGCGCCAACACCAACGATAGGCTGGGTAAGTCTAAACCACGCCCAGTCTCTACTCTGACAGGCCGGCTCGGAAGTGGGAACTATCTCTGTCATGAGTATTTATTATAATGTCTTTGTCAGTAACAAGTGTCTTCTCTGTTTTCATCCTGCGTGATGTTACAGTGAACCCGTATATACGGAAATTGCATTTGCCATTTATTACTTAGTTAATAAAAAGTACATAGCATACAATTAGTGACTCATTGTCATACTTGTCCTTATACCAGATTGAATTGACGCAACCCTAACAATTGGTGACTCCGACGTGATCTGGCAGGACTTCGCTGGACATTGACGCGCCAGCCAATTGGCCATTGCTGTCATCGGATGGTGTTTTCTCACAAAAAGACCGGTCTATTAAAAAGGTAAGCAGAATACCTATTGTTATAACTAAAATTCTGCACATTGGCGTTATCCAAATTCATTTTGTGAGATCACCTGTCTGATGTAGGTTACCAAATTTTAATAGAATAGAGTACAATTATTAAAAGAAAGATTATTGTGAATATAGTTGATGGGAAATGCAATTTCAAGTTGATCAACGTAATTTAAAAATACCGGTGTGTAAATAAATGATAATGTATGTGTATGACGTGAAATTAAAAGCCTGATTGTGTGTGTGTATGAATGTACGCTAGGGACATTTAAAAATTCTGAAAGAATTTAGGGAAGTGAGTGAGGACAATGGCAACATAACCACCGTGAAGGGCGGGATATTGGACATAAGACAAGTTCTAATATTGAACGGCAATATACCGGTCACACAGATTTTTATGTATTAACATGGTATGTTGGATATAAGATAAATTGTCGATTAACAAGTCTAGGTGTAGTGGACCCTCGACTAAAAGTGGACGGCAACATAGTCCAGGGAAAGGCAGAAGTATTGGAAATAAGACAAGTCTAGGTGTAGTGGACCCTCGACGGCAATACACTGAGTAAGACAAGTTCCCTGTAACAAGTAAACGGCAAAATATTCTAAGTTGGATATAAGTTTACTGATTGAATAAGACGTGTTGGATATAAGATAAGTCACACTGTATGTCTGTTGCTATATGATTGTGTGTACAAAGTAAGTCAGGCTTATATGTAAGAGGAAGTAAGGATATAACGTAGTTAGGTATACTCTAACAATACCATAGACAGTAACACACTTACCCACTATTTATTCATAGTCACATTAAGAGATAATACACAAATATAACCATTTGGGATAAATAGTTAACTATAATGGCCCACATTGAAAAAGTGATGATAACACTGAAATCTACTCTAGAAATAAATGGAGAAAAATTATACAGAGAAATGGACAGTAGAGGGCAGTATTGCCACGCTCAACGGGCTCCCAGACGACGGAGAGCCTGGTTGAATGTTGGTGACATAACGAAAAATTTAAAACCAATTCGGAGTAGAGAGAATACAGATAATCCTCGCTGGGGGAAAGCTTGGACCTTTGAATTGTAATATTTTCTGGGAATTGTTTCGGTGCTGGAGTTTGCGAATACAGACAATTATAATAATATGCTTGTTAGCGGGGAAACTCAATTATTTCAGTGGCGTTGGTGGTTCGGCGGTAGAGTTTTTGCCTTCAACGCGGGAGACTGAGGTTCGTATCTCAGCCCTGACATCGATAGACTAAAATTAATTCTGATGGTAATTAAAATACTTATAGGTTTTGCCCGGAAAGATACGGTTGTTAGTGTTTGTTCAAGATATGACCTGAACGTTTTAATAACTTGTTTAGGTTAAATTTAAAGACTAATGTTATTATTGTTATGGATTGGCTGACATGCGATATAAATTTAGCGAAGTATATGGTACGTTTACATTTTTGAGTAGAGAAAGTTGAGAAGTGGATGTTTTTATATGTAAACGCATATCCTGATTTGAACTATACTAATCTATTTGATAACATTACTGAACCTGTATTTTCAACATTTGATAATGATTGGCAAATCCGTATATTTAACCACAACGTTGAATTTAGCGTTGGGTATTATAGGTGGAACGGGATACAATTTGTTCTTTCCCCACCGGGTGTGGCCGTATCAAATTATGACAGGGAAAATTGGTTGTGTTATTTAGAGGGAAAAGGCGTGCATTATAGTTTTGAGTCACTTTCAAAAGTGTCTAAAGGTTTGTGGTTAGGTAACACCAGGGAATTTGAACAAGAAGTAAACGTATTCTAAACATTATCTGTTTTCATTATGGGGAACAATGACCGGCCCGCAAACTGGTATGGCTGGCCGGGAGTGTTTTATTTTTAAAGGGACAGTACACGTTTATCACAGTTGTGTGAGTGTAATGGCTGAATGAGTTACATGAAAAGTCACTAGAGGGCGCCATTGGTCAACTTATGGAGGTTCATGTTATTGGGAAAAGGCAGACAGTTACATGAAACATAGAGGAAATTTAAAACGAATGATTTGAGGTTATTATCATAATTACGGGAGGTTTTGTTTGTAGTAAACGTTTGGGTTAAGGGGATTTCCATGTTCCCAGAGACAAGATATCTTAAAGGGACACACTCGCATATATGGAATATTAGGAGTTTTATTTTCTGAGTTTTAATTAGACAAGGGAATTTTTAAAACATTTATTTTTAAAGATAAGGGGTTCTTTAATAGGTCTAGACATGGTATGGAACACGAATGTAAGGGGGTGGTGTAACCTTTGACCTGTTTTCATTGCATTCCCAGGTGGTCTGATCACCCACAGGGGGGGGGCATGAAGATAATACATTTGTGGTCATCTGGGATACTAGTTTTTGAGGTAAATTAATTATAATGGAGTTTATAGCTCTTGAACATAATTGTAGCTTGAACCACAGAGGAAAAAATGGAATTAAGGTAGGACAAATTATGGGGAGCAGGGGAATAACCTCTAGGGAGAAAGAGGAAGTGGTTCAGGATAGTTTTGAATTGGCTATTATTGATTTGGTATTACAACAGAAAAAATCCCATTTGTTATCGTTAATAAATGGGGGAAAATATGATACATTGAGGTTTGAACAGGAGTTATTTTAAGCCAATAGGGCAGGAAAATACATAAACATTAAAATCATTAATGAAAATAAATACGTTTCAGTTCTTAGGAGTGGTAATTTACTGTGGATAAGGTATCCACACTGTAAAACATATATTACTTATTTATGAGACTGAGTTTAAGGATAACCAATGTTATTGTTAAAAAAAAAATATATATATATAGTGGACTCTTGGGGGAGAGAGCTTATTAGTAAAGAAAGGATTTGATATGGTTAGCATTTGTTTTGGCCTATTTATATAGTATTAAAATTGACAGGGGTAAATTGCCACCATAGACATGTTTTTCTAAAAATCCATGAGTTTAGATGAAGCCAAACAGTGAGACATTTAGTTAAAATTTGGAAACAACACGGTTGTTACAGACAGATAAGGGAAAGGGCAGACAGAGGAGCCCTCCCTGCACTGCTGAGACCTTGAAGATTTGAGAGCAGAGAGGGGAGTTTTGGAAGGGGCGCTCCTACATGATAATGTCAGAACATACGAATATTTTACTAATCTTACCTAAGTCATTATTTAGAATAGGTAAGGTTGTTACCTGGCCAGAGCCAGGTATCAAAAGGGGGATGGGTACATTGTGGTCTAGGATAGGATGGGGCCTATTGGATAATATAAACGAATTAAAAAATAAATAATAATAATAATAATTATAGCTAACAAATAGGCATAGAAGTTAAATATATAATCAGATAGAACAAATGAGAAACTGTTTGTTAACCAAACCTGTATGTCCAAGATTTTATGCATTACAGGTGAATTAAAGGAGGGTAGGATTCACTCGACCTGGGGGCATATCGCACTTGGAGGGTAAGACACACTGACACTGCCGAATGATCACAGAGTTAAGGAGAAGAACCGTTGCTAATAGAGTTCGGGGGTCAACTCCTTAATGAAAAATCCCTGACCCCGCCCTCTCATCACTGTGTACATTCATAGAAGTGAAAGTGTTGCTTGATCTCTGGCTGATGATGTGTTCTCTGGGAGAGGGTGGGGCTTTACAGGACTGTTGGTCGTACTGAGCTATCTAATTGGGATACGATGGGGATGGTTGCCATCACAGTGCTGCCAGGGCCACCACCAGTTCCAACGGGCCAGGTTCAGCCGGCCTCCTCCACCACTTCAAGACCAAGTCCCACGCCATCACCTAAGCTCTCCAATCCGGTACAGGTAATAAATGTGAATGACATCTCAGATAGTGACCAATTGGGGACTGAAACTGGTTATGAGGGAAGGGAGAATATGTGGTTGGCCTATATGAGATACACTGCCAAAACACTTAACAGAAAGGACTGTGTCGTATGTGGACATGCTAGACTTATTCTGGCTACACACTTATTTGCCCTAAGCAATGGGGAAGGTTGGATGTGCATATTGGAAAGTTTCTATCATAATAAGCCAAATTCAACCCTGTGTAAAGCTCTGAGTCTTGTGTTCCCAGAAGTCCCTCCCCAGAAGGCACCGTGGGGAGTTGAGGCATATGGGGAAAATTACAGCTGTAACACTGGTACAGGTAGGGGTATAGACTATGGGAGGCTCCCTACTACTGCCTGCATCACTAATGTCACTATGAACTAGAGGTGTTGCTGATGTATGGTGGATGTGTGGACCTGCCAGGCGGTTGACCCCCATTTTGAAAGGAGACTGGCAGGGCACATGTGCTTTGGCCAGTCTGATAACACCATTGACTATTATTAAAGTTACAGCTAACCAACTCCTGGGATCTGCACATGACACAGAGGCTCGGGACCAACCCAGGAGACGGCAGAAACGTGACGCTCCTTGGCCCGAGGGTACAGATAACATCCACACCAACCTGTTGGGGTCCCAATAGGGGTCCCCCACGAATTACAGACATTAAACAGGAATGATGGCCTGTGGCATTTATTGCCCATTATTGGCCCAGCTATTGTTGATGCTAAGCAGAATGCCTGGATCAATTATAGCTACTATAATCAACAACGATTTGTTAACTACACCCACACAGCACTTAAGGGGATGGCTGAACAATTGGATGCCACCTCTCGAACTGCTAGACAGAATAGGCTAGCACTAGACATGATTCTGGCCAACCAGGGAGGTGTATGTAAAATGTTTGGAGAACAATGTTACACGTTTATCCCTAACAATACCAGTCCGGATGGGAGCATTTCAAAAGCTCTGAGCGGGTTGGAGGGGTTATCTGTGGAGATGAGGGGTCTTGCAGGTGTGGAGGAGAGTGGACTGTTCTCCTGGCTGGGTGGTTGGTTTGGTGAGTACACTGCATTGATGGTTACTGGATGCTGTGCTGCATGTATTATCCCCTGTTTGAGGAAATCTTTTACAGATGTTGCGCACGCTGCAGTTATGATGCCACTGCTTGCTCACGGGGGGGATGCTGAGACTGCCTTGACAAAGGATGATCCATGGTTTGCTATAAAAGAATAAAAATTAGAATTGCTTATTTTTAGTTTAATTCATTGCTTTTTGTTTCACAATATATCCTTGTAATCTTTTACCCTGTATGTTGTCCTACCTTATGTCAAGGTTTAAATTTCCTGGGTGGGAGGTGGCCAACCTAGTACCTGTTAGGTGTAGTAGGGTAGACTAGAGGGTGTGTTTCTTTTAATCTGTGTATTCTTGAGTTTGACACCATTGGGGGTGTCAAAAGGAGGAGTCGAAATGCAACTTGGCCTATATCATTTGTTGATTTTTTCTTTGTTGATTAAAAAATAAAATTAATTAATTAATTAATAATAAACTTTTTATTATTTTCATGAAATGCTATTAACATATTACTATAATGAGTGACACCCTTGTGGGTGTCAAAAGGGGGAATCAAAATTTCTATGTAAAGAGATCTATGAATAAAACTGTTCTCCCTAAGAAGGTTTTAAGTTCCTGGGTGGTAACGAGCCCACCTAGTATATGGAAAAAGGGATGAAATGTTTATTGTATGTGACACCTTTCAGGTGTCAAACGGGGGAATCAAAAATGTCTATGTTGACACCTTTTAGGTGTCAAACGAGGGATTGTGGGGTTTTTATAAGGTTTTTTGACATGCTTAACTAACTATAAGCTAGTAGGGCTTCTTATGCATTAAAGTTTGAATTACTGACTCATGTGAACCTGCATTTTCCATTAGTCTCTACTCTTACCAGTGCTCTGTCTAATCATGAGGCCACAGCCTGAAATTGCAACAAATGTATCTGAGCATAAGATATGAACAGCAGTCTGAAATGTGTGTGTGTGTTAAAAAGGGCGCTGTGGGCGCTGTACTGTGTGACCGAGACTGTGCTAATCTTAGAGAGACACAGGAGGGGGGTGAATCAGGGGACTGCTGACTGTGGTGTACAATAGACAATAACAGATAAAATATACACACGAAGAACATCTGTGAGGTTCTGAGTTATGCACTATAACCCAATACTATAACAAACGTGATTAGCAACTGTATTAAATGTGATTGGATATTGACAAACTGTTGGCCTGGGAGCCTGGGTGTCTGTGTGTGTGTGCTGGAAGTAACAGTTAGCCAGATAAGAGTGCTGGGAAGCTGTGGTTAGCCTTGAGCGAGAACAGTGGCCATTGTATACAGGTGCGAATAGCTCAGACAATATTACAGAGCTGTCTGACCTCAGTCTTTGGGGTGAAGGAGCGTAATCTACACAGCAACAGCGTCGGGACATCACATGCGCTAAGGGGCCAGGACTGGCTTAAGGCGCCAACACCAACGATAGGCTGGGTAAGTCTAAACCACGCCCAGTCTCTACTCTGACAGGCCGGCTCGGAAGTGGGAACTATCTCTGTCATGAGTATTTATTATAATGTCTTTGTCAGTAACAAGTGTCTTCTCTGTTTTCATCCTGCGTGATGTTACAGTGAACCCGTATATACGGAAATTGCATTTGCCATTTATTACTTAGTTAATAAAAAGTACATAGCATACAATTAGTGACTCATTGTCATACTTGTCCTTATACCAGATTGAATTGACGCAACCCTAACACCGTCGAAGACAAAGAAAATACCGGACCTGTCACTCCAAAAGCTCTTATTCGGTCTCAGATCAAGCTAGACACCCCATTCCACCTTCCACTGCCTGTCGACATCTAGTGGAAGGCGTATGAAGTGCATACATATCGATAAATAAAAGCCAGTTGAATAGGCAGGCCCTGAAACAGAGCCTCGTTTTCAGATTTTTCACTTCCTGTATGGAAGTTTGCTGCCAAATTAGTTCTGTTTTACTCACAGATATAATTCAAACAGTTTTAGAAACTTCTGAGTGTTTTCTATCCAATAGTACTAATAATATGCATACTGTATGATCTAGAATAGAGTACGAGGCCGTTTAATTTGGGCACGATTTTTTCCAAAGTGAAAACAGCGCCCCACTATTGACAAGATTGACATGAAGGTCAGTCAACTTTTTTGGTTACTAAATGATTCCATATATGTTATTTCATAGTTTTGATGTCTTCACTATTATTCTACAATGTAGAAAATAGTAAGAATAAAGAATAACCCTAGAATGAGAAGATGTGTCCAAACTTTTACTGGTAATGTATATATATATATTTACTAGATCTCCAACCCAAAATAATAACGCGTGAATAGCTTGCTATTCTCATGCTTAAGTTCAAGGTCAGAATATGAATATATATATATATATACATACATACATACATATAAGACCTATATATATTTATATATATATTGTTATAAAATATGGTTTATTTGAGTAGGGACAAAGAGCCAGAACCACACCATAGCTCTCTAAGTATCCGTACCTTATATCCAAACCAAACACAATCTTAGGTGCCTATTCCGATCCGAGTTAAGCACACGTAAATGGAATTTAATTCCCTTTTTATGCACTTTTCTCTCTATGCATATTCTGACCTTGAACTTAAGCATGAGAATAGCAAGCTATTCACACGTTATTATTTTGGGTTGGAGATCTAGTAAATGAAGGGTGTGGCTGAGGTGTTTCTACAGATACATGTATATGCCCGGGCTTTTCTCTTATTTTATTAGAAAATTTGTATCATGTTAAATATGAGCCATTATTGGGTGCCAACATCAGTAATACCCACATCTATTTAGAACTGTCACTTTAGTTAGTTTTCTTTGATTTGTAGCTTATCTTTTGCATCATAGCTAATACAGGACTATGAAAAGGTCCTTACAGGTCCATACAGGTCCATACAGGTCTATGAAAGATTTTTGAAATTTAGTTAAACATTTTCAAGGGGGGCTGCAGCAATCCTACTTCCTGCTGCTATGGACATAAGACCCAAATCATTTCAGTGGTTAGTTTTAACCTTCTTCATAACAGTATTGTTCAGTCAGTATTTTTTTACTTTCATCATTCATTTCTATTCAAGAACAAGATCCCTAGTCTATCTGCATTTTAGGTAAATTTACATACTCCGTAATAATGATAGGGTAGTATAAAATGTAGGTTAATTAACTTGGAATGATTATGAATGGTTGAAAGGTGAGGTTAGCACTGCCAGAGTGTTTTGTTAGAATAACACACCTAGTGACTTGTTCTGACATGTGGGAAATTCTTCCCAGGGCTTTAGGAGGTGTGTTCCTCTGACTGGGATTCAGATTGTTTTCCCGGATTCAAACAATAACAAATAGCAGCAACACAGACAAAGCCTGCTATTTTTTTGCGAGTAGATGTAAAGCAGACTCATGACACAAAACATAACTCAAGGAAACAGAATCTTAAAAACATGTCGGTTATAGACCACACAATGGAAGAAATGAAAGTGGGTCAGGGTTTATCAATTCAAAAGTAGGGCCTGTCACATGAGGTGTGAGGTTTTGACTGAACATGTAATTAAACAAATAGAAACTTAAGGACTCATTTGCAGAGGAAATGAAAGAAAAAACAGGAGTGTGACAAATTATCACCACCAACCAAATCAATTGTAAATCATTTGTAAATCTTTTACATATTACCTTCAGTTCAAGGGCAAAGTGTTGTATGCGTTTGTTTTATTTGGATTCCCGTCCCATTTCTTTGTCCCTTCATCACACATTAGGATGCAATGCTGTGCATATTCGGTGTATGCTCTGCACAGACACTCCAATGACATCGTTGCCATCACATGAAAAACATTGTATCACAAGAGTCTGTTCAATTCTGTTCTATTGGACAAATTACATTTACATTTCAGTCATTTAGCTGACATTATTATCCAGAGTGACTTACAGGAACAACTAGATTTAAGTGTTTAAATTCCAGAAATTCCAGAAAAATAACATTAATGTTATTTGATTACATGGGTGATCAGATTTCCCGAGTGCTCATACCATCTCTGGAAGAAATATTATTAGAATATTCTAAACCTCAATGATCCTCATTAAATCGAGAACAGAAGGTAAAACTCTTATTGTTGTGAAACTGCAGGCATCTTCCCCCATTAGAGAAGACTGGTTTGGGTCAGAACCAGTGGAGACCCCTCATTCAGGGCAGGTGGGGCAGAGCCTGACCTGTTTTGAGCCGCACCTTTTTTGGGGGGGGGTTGCCCGTTTTGCATGTTATTTTGACATTAATACGTGCCACAGTCAGTTTGCAAACAATGTAAAAAATACAAGACTAATCATTGAGTTAATAAAGCCCTATACAAACTTGGTCTCTTATTTATTTACATGAGTAAGGCAGCTCCAAAATGCAGGTGTTTCAGCCTAGCTCAGTGCTTTCTGTGGAGGTGGGGCAGCCAGTGGAAAATATGGATCGTAGGGGTTGGTAATGTTCTGTAGTTGCGCCGTGATTGGGTAATGTTCTGACACTCATGGGGACACTACGTCACCACCAAATCTAAGGGTAGAGCGGGAAAATTCAAGCCCCTTGGGTGCTGCCATAGAGTTACATTCTAAGCGCCCATCCAAGAAGGCTGAAGGTTATTGGTCACAAATAAAATGACGTCAAATCACATTATATCTAAAGTAGCTTTGATTGGACTGATCATGTCAACATCATACTTTGATCATGTCAACATCATACTTTCAAAATCTTAGCTAGCAAGCTAGCAGTCATCATCATGAATTTAAGTCGACAATCTACTGGCAAACGCTTTTTAATCCTTGTCATATGAAGAGAAATTATAGATAAAACGTATCGGTGCTCATTGAACATAAACATTACACAACAAGTTGGAAATTGCAAATTCAACAATGAGTGTTTTGGAAGGAATTTGTGGCTAACTGCAAGCATTGTAAAGCCATCAGTAGCCTGCTATTCAGTGGAGTGGGTGCGTGGTTCCAAGTCTGGGTTTAAGGGTCTCTTCTCCAAGCTTAAAAGGATAAACATTCAACATTGGCCATGGTGTCAATCCAGCATGACTTTTTCCGCGCTCAAAACAACTGGAAACTCATAACTGGGAAATCTGACTTCAGTGAGTTCAAGACAACTGGGAACTGGGAAAATATGTTTGGAACGTTCATTTATTTAAGCAAGTCATAATTCTTATTTACAATGATGGCCTACCCCGGCCAAACCGGACGACGCTGAGCCAATTGTGCGCCGCCCTATGGGACTCCCAATCACGGCCGGATGTGATGCAGGCCGTATTCGAACCAGGGACTGCAGTGACACCTCTTGCACTGAGATGCAGTTTCTTAGACCGCTGCGCCACTCGAGAAAAACCAGCCACAGATGTCTTGCTTCCGGACAAGCTAAACACGTTATTTGCATGCTTTGAGGATAACACAGTGCCACCGACGTGGCCCGCTACCAAGGACTGTGGGCTCTCCTTCTCTGTGGCCGACGTGAATAAGACATTTAAACGTGTTAACCCTCGCAAGGCTACCGGCCCAGAAGGCATCTCTAGCCGCGTCCTCAGAGCATGCGCAGACCAGCTGGCTGGTGTGTTTACGGACATATTCAATCTCTCCCTATCACAGTCTGCTGTCTCCACATGCTTCAAGATGGCCACCATTGTTCCTGTACCCAAGAATGCAAAGGAAACTGAACTAAATGACTATTTCCCCGTAGCACTCACTTCGGTCATCACAAAGTGCTTTGAGAGACTACCTCCACCTTACCTGTCACCCGAGACCCACTTCAATTTGCTTATCACCCCAATAGGTCCACAGACGATGCAATCGCCAACACACTGCACACTGCCCTATCCCATCTGGACAAGAGAAATACCTATGTAAGAATGCTGTTCATTGACTATAGCTCAGCACTCAACACCACAGTACCCTCCAATCTCATCATTATGCTCAAGGCCCTGGGTTTGAATCCCGCCCTGTGCAATTGGGTCCTGGACTTTGATGGGCCACCCCCAGGTGGTGAAGGTAGGAAACAACACCTCCACTTCGCTGATCCTCAACACTGAGGTACGTGCTCAGCCCCCTTCTGTACTCCCTGTTCACCAACGACTGCGTGGCCAAGCACGCCTCCAACTCAATCATCAAGTTCGCAGACGACACAACAGTAGTAGGCTTGATTACCAACAACGACGAGACAGCCTACAGGGAGGAGGTGAGGGCTCTGTGAGTGTGGTGCAAGGAAAATAACCTCTCACTCAACGTCAACCAAACAAAGGAGATGATCGTGGACTTCAGGAAACAGCAGAGGGAGCACCCCCTTATCCACATTGACGGGACAGTAGTGGAGAAGGTGGAAAGTTTTAAGTTCCTTTGCGTACACATCACAGACAAACTGAAATGGTTCACCCACACAGACAGTGTGGTGAAGAAGGAGGCAGGAGGCTGAAGAAATGTGGCTTGTCACCTAAAACCCTCACAAAATGTTACAGATGCACAATTGAGAGCATCCTGTATCACCGCCTGGTACGGCAACTGCACCGCCACAAGGAGTCGCTAGAGCCAAGTAAAGCCCCCCCGGCCAAACTCTCCCCTTACCCTGACAACACTGGGCCAATTGTGCGCTGCCTTCTAATGTGGCATGAAACAATCAATCAAATGTATTTATATAAATACAGCTTACATCAGCTGATGTCACAAAGTGCTGTACAGAAACCCAGTCTAAAACCCCAAACAGCAAGCAAGGCAGGTGTAGAAGCACGGTGGCTAGGAAAAATCCCTAGGAAGGCCAGAACCTAGGAAGAAACCTAGAGAGGAACCAGGCTATGAGGGGTGGTCAGTCCTCTTCTGGCTGTACCGGGTGGAGATTATAACAGAACATGGCCAGCAGGGTCAGATAATAATAATCACAGTGGTTGTAGAGGGTGCAACAGGTCAGCACCTCAGGAGTAAATGTCAGTTGGCTTTTCATAGCCGATCATTCAGAGTACCTCTACCGGACCTGCTGTCTCTAGAGAGTTGAAAACAGCAGGTCTGGGACAAGGTAGCATGTCCGGTGAACAGGTTCAGGGTTGCATAGCCGCAGGCAGAACAGTTGAAACTGGAGCAGCAGCACGACCAGGTGGACTGGGGACAACAAGGAGTCATCAGGCCAGGTAGTCCTGAGGCATGGTCCTAGGGCTCAGAGAGAGAGAGAGAGAATACATACATACATACTTAAATTCACACAGGACACCAGATAAGGCAGGAGAGATACTCCACATATAACAGACTGACCCTAGCCCCCGACACAAGTTATTTCAGCATAAATACTGGAGTCGGGAGACACCGTCCGACGATACTCCCGGACATCGCCAAACAGGCAGGATATAACCCCACCCACTTTGCCAAAGCACACGGGGGGGGGGGGGGGGGGGGGGGGCGCGCCAACCCGGACAGAAAGATCACGTTAGTGACTCAACCCACTCAAGTGATGCACCCCTCCTAGGGACTCCATGGAAGAGCACCAGTAAGCCAGTGACTCAGAGTTTGAGGCAGAGAATCCCAGTGGAGAGACGGGAACCGGCCAGGCAGAGACAGCAAGGGCGGTTCGTTGCTCCAGTGCCTTTCCGTTCACCTTCACACTCCTGGGCCAGACTACACTCAATCATAGGACCTACTGAAGAGATGAGTCCACGATAAAGACTTAAAGGTTGAGACCGAGTCTGCGTCTCTCACATGGATAGGTAGACCATTCCATAAAAATTGAGCTCTATAGGAGAAAGCCCTGCCTCCAGCTGCTTAGAAATTCTAGGGACAGTAAGGAGGCCTGCATCTTGTGACCGTGGCGTACGGTAGGCAGGACCAAATCAGAAAGATAGGTAGGAGCAAGCCAATATAATGCTTTGTAGATTAGCAGTAAAACCATGAAATCAGCCCTTGCCTTAACAGGAAGTCAGTGTAGAGAGGCCTGCACTGGAGTGATATGATCCAATTTTTTGGTTCTAGTCAAGATTCTAGCAGCCGTGTTTAGCACTAACTGAAGTTTATTTAGTGCTTTATCCGGGTAGCCGGAAAGTAGAGCATTGCAGTAGTCTAATCTATAAGTGACAAAAGCATGGATACATTTTTCTGCATCATTTTTGGACCGAAAGTTTTAGATTTTTGGAATGATACATAGATGGAAAAAAAACTTTCCTTGAAACAGTCTTGATATGCTCGTCAAAAGAGAGATCAGGGTCCAGAGTAACGCCGAGGTCATTCACAGTTTTATTTGAGACGACTGTACAACCATCAAGATTAATTGTCAGATTCAACAGAAGATCTCATTGTTTCTTGGGACCTAGAACTAGCATCTCTGTTTTGTCCGAGTTTAAAAAGTAAAACATTTGCCGCCATCCACTTCCTTATGTCTGAAACACAGGCTTCCAGGGAGGGCAATTTTGGGGCTTCACCATGTTTCATCAAAATGTACAGCTGTGTATCGTCTGCATAGCAGTGAAAGTTAACATTATGTTTCCGAATGACATCACCAAGAGGTAAAATATATGGTGAAAACAATAGTGGTCCTAAAACGGAGCCTTGAGGAACACCGAAATTTACAGTTGATTTGTTAGAGAACAAACCATCTACAGAGACAAACTGATATCTTTCTGACAGATGTAAACCAGGCCAGAACTTGTCTGTGTAGACCAATTTGGGTTTCCAATCTCTCCAAAACAATGTGGTGATCGATGGTATCGAAAGCAGCACTAAGGTCTAGGAGCACGAGGACAGATGCAGCGCCTCGGACTGACGCCATTAAAAAGGTCATTTACCACCTTCACAAGTGCAGTCTCAGTGCTATGATTGGGTCTAAAACCAGACTGAAGCGTTTCATATACATTGTTTGTCTTCAGGAAGGCAGTGAGTTGATGCGCAACAGCTTTTTACATTTGTTTAGAGGAATGAGAGATTCGATATAGGCCGATAGTTTTTTATATTTTCTGGGTCGAGGTTTGGCTTTTTCAAGAGAGGCTTTATTACTGCCACTTTTAGTGAGTTTGGTACACATCCGGTGTGTAGGGAGACGTTTATTATGTTCAACATAGGAGGACAGAGCACAGGAAGCAGTTCTTTCAGTAGTTTAGTTGGAATATGGTTCAGTGTGCAGCTTGAAGGTTTAGATGCCATGACTATTTTCATCAATGTGTCAAGAAATGTAGTATTAAAAAACTTGAGTGTCTCCCTTGATCCTGGCAGTGTTGTGCAGACTCAGGACAACAGAGCTTTGGAGAAATACGCTGATTTAAAGAGGAGTCCATAATTTGCTTTCTAATGGTCATGATCTTTTCGTCAAAGAAGTTCATGAATTTATCACTGCTGAAGTGAAAGCCATCCTCTCTTGGGGAATGCAACTTTTTAGTTAGCTTTGCGACAATATCAAAAATAAATGTTGGATTGTTCTTATTTTCCTCAATTAAGTTAAATAGGATGATCGAGCAGCAGTGAGGGCTCTTCGATCATGCACGGTACTGTCTTTCCAAGCTAGTCGGAAGACTTCCAGTTTGGTGTAGCGCCATTTCCGTTCCAATTTTCTGGAAGCTTGCTTCAGGGCTTGGGTATTTTCTGTATACCAGGGAGCTAGTCTCTTATGACACATGTTTTTTGTTTTTAGGGGTGCGACTGCACCTAGAGTATTACGCAAGGTTAAATTGAGTTCCTCAGTTAGGTGGTTAACTGATTTTTGTACTCTGATGTCCTTGGGTAGGTGGAGGGAGTCTGGAAGGGCATCTAGGAATCTTTGGGTTGTCCGATAATTTATAGCACAGCTTTTGATGATCCTTGGTTGGGGTCTGGGCAGATTATTTGTTGCGATTGCAAACGTAATAAAATGGTCCGATAATCCAGGATTATGAGGAAAAACATTAAGATCCACAACATTTATTCCACGGGACAAAACTAGGTCCAGAGTATGACTGTGGCAGTGAGTAGGTCCGGAGACATGTTGGACAAACCCACTGAGTCGATGATGGCACCGAAAGCCTATTTTGGAGTGGGTCTGTGGACTTTTCCATGTGAATATTAAAGTCACCAAAAATGTGAATATTATCTGCCATGACTACAAGATCCGATAGGGATTCAGGGAACTCAGTGAGGAATGCTGTATACGGCCCAGGAGGCCTGTAAACAGTAGCTATAAAAAGTGATTGAGTAGGCTGCATAGATTTCATGACTAGAAGCTCAAGACAAAAACGCAGGTTTTTTTTGTAAGTTGAAATTTTCTATCGTAAATGTTAGTAACACCTCCGCCTATGCGGGTTGCACAGGGGATATGGTCACTAGTGTAAACAGGAGGAGAGGCCTCATTTAACACAGTAAATTCATCAGGTTTAAGCCATGTTTCAGTCAGGCCAATCACATCAAGATTATGATCAGTGATTAGTTAATTGACTATAACTGCCTTGGATGTGAGGGATCTAACATTAAGTAGCCCTATTCTGAGATGTGAGATATCACAATCTCTTTCAAAAATGACAGGAATAGGGGAGGTCTTTATTCCAGTGAGATTGCTAAGGCGAACACCGCCATGTTTAGTTTTGCCCAACCTAGATCGAGGCACAGACACGGTCTCAATGGGGATAGCTGAGCTGACTACCCGGACTGTGCTAGTGCCAGACTCCACTAAGCTGGCAGGCTGGCTAACAGCCTGCTGCCTGGCCTGCACCGTATCTCATTGTGGAGCTAGGGGAGTTAGAGCCCTGTCTATGTTCGTATATAAGCACACAACCAGTCATGGATAAAAGCGTCTGCTAAATGGCATATAATGATGCTGTCATCTGATTCTCAAACAGCTAACATTAGCTAACTAGCTAACAGTACGGTTTAACTTGCAATGAAAACGACTTTGACAAAATTAGAAATGTATAATATCTGAAAATGTGTCTAGCTAGACTCTCTTACCGTATACATGAAAGATGAACGCTTCTCCCTCTCTGTCACGGATGACATGGTTGCCCTTAGTTTGAAGATGTAATCCAGACAGGTCTTTTATAACAACCTTCTGTGTTCTCTTTTCGACTCCTTCCGCATTTGCAATCAAATGCCTGAATTTTCTTCATCTCCTTAGCTATCATACTCTGCTTCCACTGGGAATTCCACTGATTTCAAAGCTCGGTCCACCAGAAAGTGGAGAGCCTTAGCAACACTTGTGCAGTTCTTCATGATATTTTTTTTTTACACTTTAGAAAGGAATACCTACACCTACTAAGCAGCTCATGTTGACAGACCAAATTCGAACTCATCTCTCGGGATGTCCAGCCCATCCATTATCTCAGCCAATCATGGCTTGCGGGAAGGTTCCTGTACTCGTAATTGAACAATTTTATTTGTATTTACAGATGGCATACAAGTTTGTTTTTAAGCCACACAAAAATGCATGAAGACATGGCTAAAGGTCAATCAGATTTGTGAACATAATCCCTAGCTGTGTATTGTCGCTTTCCATGTTGTCTGTTGTCTGTAGCTTGTGAGGTGTGGAAACACTTTGTTGCTTTTATGAATTTTGTCTTGCTGCTTTTTGTTCTATGTTGCTCTGTCTGTATGCTATGTCTTGCATGTCCTATGTTGCTCTGCGTGTGCTCACTGCTCAATGATTGTCTATATTGTAATTGTTTTTAATAACCTGCCCAGAGACTGCGGTTGAAAATTAGCCGGCTGGCTAAAACCGGCACTTTTACTGAAACGTTGATTAATGTGCACTGTCCCTGTAAAAATTAAATAAACTCAACTGACTCAACATGAAAGTTCACATGTTCCAGAAGGCATTTCTGCCAAAAAACGCATTTTGGTAAAAAAATTAACATTACTTTCAAATGCCTCTCCTGTGAAGTAGTGATGCGCGACATACGCCTAGTTTTCTGAAAAATGTCACATTAATGAACGATTTCTTGAGTTATGTCTCAAAATAAACAGACAGTACCATTGATGCTATTTTCTTGTTTTTCAAGCTTAGGTCTTGGAGTATGCAAGCACACTCATTCGGTTCACCTAGCCGATTTTAGCTAGCCGCCATACGATCTGAAGTATGCTGACGCCTTTAGGCCTGCTTCTGTCTGCTTGAGACCTGACACTGGGAGAGAAATTATCATTTTAGCAGAACAATAACACAAAACACAAGTCAAAATTCACACTTTCTTATTGAAAGAAAACTGTTTCTTACCAAGACAATATAGTGGAAACTCCTGAGTCACATATAGTGCCGTTGTGACTAGGTTGAACTATTTTTAATTATTTTATTTGCTGTTATTAAATCAGTGTTTTCTCTTCGACAATGAGAAAAGACAGATTTAATAACATTAAATAAAACAGCAGAAATAAAAATATATAAAAATCATATTCACAATGGGGCTGTCACATTTTTGACTGCAATGATTTGCAACCGAACACTGTATTCAGAACTCAGTTATTGAACTCATTGGATTTCAATAGCTCTGTGAGTGTGGGTATTTCTTGACAAACATACCACACCTCTAAATGATAACAGATAAATGCTGTAACTCGACACACCCTTTATCATTTCACCTCCTTCAGCTCCAAGTCAAAATGCACCTTATTGTACCCATCCTCGTGAGCGTGCTTCTTCCCAAAGGTAAGAGGACTATTTAGGCTATAGCCTACGGTTAACATGCATTTCAAATAGAATTGATTTTAAATGTCAAAATAGTTCCGATTTTTTTTTAAATGTGGCTAGAACCCATCTATTTTTTAAATGACTTAGGCTACCTTTGGCTGCATTTGTATTAATTCTGCTTTGAAGATCAAGTTCAGCAATTATTAAACTTTTTTTGCAATTTCAGTGTAGCCTATAGCCCACAGTTTATAACTAAAATGAAGCAATAAATATAACTTCAACAGCATTTATCAATTTACCTTTTGAATGACAAATGCTCTTCAGCCAAAGAAAACATTGTCCACGTTTTAGTCTATTATCTCTTTGATCATTTATGAAACTATTTTCAAATAATGGGATGCTGTAACTTTTCACCTTCCCAGCATATTCACTCAAGTGCTTTGAGTGCACACCAGGAGTATCAGGAGAATGCACCGACAAGCAGACTGACTGTCTTAATCCAGCCCAATGTGGAAGCTCGCGGATCATAACCTACATGGGTAAATTAATGGCGGGTTAACATACATTTTAGCTTAACGAAAAAATAGATATTTCGGTTAAATCTTTTACGTTTTTTAACCTGTATGTTTTTTTGCTTGCCTCGACCTCTTCTTTCCATTTCCAGGTGATAAAAAATTATTGGATATCAACCCGAAGTCTTGCGCGGTGCCTGCTGAGTGTCTCAGTGCAGCAGTGAACTTCGGAATCACGCGCACAACGATCGCCAGCAAATGCTGCAATACGGACCTCTGCAACTCCCAAAGCGTCCCTGGTAACTATCTCAATGAGAATGTATAGGCTATGTTAGTTTATAATAAATGCTACTATTAAAACATTCCATTTGATAGCATGTTGAAAGGCTGAAATGAAATGAATCATTTTAATTGATAGTTCTATGAGGAAAGTTTGAGTTGATCAATTAGAATAAGTCAATTCTTAAATTGGTATGTCTACCTAAAATGAAATACAACCAACCGATGTATTTAGCGTAATTATTTAACGGCTGCCAGGTGTTTTCAACATAGAGGAAGATGAATAATTTAAATAGGCTCAGTGGCGATTTTAGCATGTAAATCTTGGTGGGGCAAGCAGTCACTACACAACAACTCTAAACAATCCATTAATTGCACTATAACGGTGACAAACGGTGCCCACAAACTGTTAGGTCTACATAAAGCTGTCCTAACAGCAGAGTCCCAACAGCAGTCCCAACACGCGCTATCAGCTGAGCCTTGTCTGGCAGCGAAACAGTCCGTCAGCCTCATTTAACTTCTTTGGGCTGCAGGGGCAGTATTGAGTAGCATGGATAAAAGGTGCCCATTTCAAACGGCCTCGTACTCAATTCTTGCTCGTACGATATGCATATTATTATTACTATTGGATAGAAAACACTCTCAAGTTTCTAAAACCGTTTGAATTATATCTGTGAGTAAAACAGCAGCAAACTTCCTGTCAGAAAGTGAAAAATCTGAAATCGAGGCTCTGTTCCAGGGCCTCCCTATCATTTTGCTTGAGATTTATGACTATACATGCACTTCATACGCCTTCCACTAGATGTCAATAGGCTGTGAGAGGTGAAATGGAGTGTATAGGTATTTCTATGGTCAAAAGAGGCCTCTTGGAATGACAGGACCCCATTTTCCTCTGTTCAGGAAGACGCGGGATGGACATCAGCTTTGGCTTCTGAAAAGGTTTCCCTATAGACTAATGTCTAATATCTCCGGCTTTGATTTTATTTGATAAATGTGACAATATCATCGTAAAGTATGTTTTTTCAATATAGTTTAATCAGATTATTGAATTTTTTTCGGGGTTTTGGCGTGTTCCGTTCTCTGCATTTGTTCACGAAGGAGAGCTTAGCGCCACTTGGCTAGTTTTGCTTGCTAATTCGCGAGGGAAAAAGGCCATTCTAAAACCAAACAACGATTGTTCTGGACAAAGGACCACTTGTACAACATTCTGATGGAAGATCATCAAAAGTAGGACCCATTTATGATGTTATTTCATATATCTGTCGAACATGTTTACTATTAGTTTGCGCCCAGATTTTGGGCGCTCTCTCGCTATAACGTAAGCTGGATGTCGTACTGAAGTTATTTTTAGAATTCTAACACGGCGATTGCATTAAGAACTAAGCTATCTTTAATTTGCTGTCCAACATGTATTTTTTAGTAAAGTCTATGAATAGTTATTTGATTAGATTAGGTTTCTCTCCAAGATTTCTCCGGACATTTTTATTGCATTTTGCCTAGTATTCACATTGTATAATCACGATTTGTGCCGCTAAATATGCACATTTTCGAACAAACCATATATGTATTGTGTAATATGATGTTATAGGACTGTCATCTGATGAGGTTTGAGAAGGTTAGTGAAAAAATGAATATCTTTTGCTGGTTTATTCGCTATCGCTAACGTGCCTAACGAATCAATGCTGTTGTGTGGTTGGCTATTGTAGTAAGCTAATATAATGCTATATTGTGTTTTCGCTGTAAAACACTTAAAGAATCGGAAATATTGGCTGGATTCACAAGATCTTTGTCTTTAATTTGCTGTACACCATGTATTTTTCATAAATGTTTTATGATGAGTATTTAGGTATTGGACGGGCTGTATTTAGTATTTATTTTGGACGGGCTGTTGTCATATTGAGCCCGACACCGGCCTGCAGCCATAAAAGGTTAATGCCCTTTAAAAAAACATAGCTAATATAGCTGACTTGCTTAAACAATTGTGGTTCCTACTGACAATTGAGATGTACAAACTGTGGCATTAGGGGACGACAAGCGGATAATTTTGATTAAGACATTAATGAGCGAGCCAGGACTGACATAGTCAATATAACTAATTGTTCAGCACTTTTGAAATGTACAGGGACAGAATTCAGAACATGGGCCATTCTTACAGTCTTTTCCCTGTACACCAAGTCAGAACCATATGATAAATAAAGGGGGCATGTAAGCAGACACAATTTCTCTTCATATGACATATGGCAAGGATTTTGAAAGTAAGATGTTGACATGATCAGTCCAATCAAAGGTACTGTACATATAACGTGATTTGACATCATTTTATCTGTGGCCAATGACCTTGAGCCTTATTGGAAGGGCACTATGGCAGGAACCAAAGCGCTAAAATGTTCTATGTCTACCCTTACTACTTGGCCGTGACGTAGTGTCCCCATGAGTGATAGAACACTGAGCCAATCATTGCTGGCTTGCCCCACCACCATAGAAAGCACTGATCTAGGCTGAAACACCTGCATTTTGGAGCTGATTTACTAAAGAAAACAAAAAAGAGATCATGTTTGTAGGCGGCTTTATTAACTCAATTATATATATTTTTTTACATTGTTTGCAAACTGATATGTTACTCGTATTAATGCCAAAATAACATGCAAAACAAAAATACAATTTTATTTCCTGCTTTACATTTTTGCAAAAAATGTGGGGCTCAAAAAAATGCTCTGAATAACGGGTCGCCACTGAATAGGCTATTATAAGGAATAGAATGAATCTATTTTGATTTTGGTTTGTGGTGAGCTGGGAGTGAAAAGTGCAATCACCTATCCTTTAGAGTCCACTAAAGCCCCTCCTAATGGCAAGACATGCTTCACCTGTACCGGAACGGACTGCACGAGAACTCTGAGCTGCTTGGGAGAGGAGGACCGCTGCATCTCAACAACAGGTAGTGTGTCAGATTAACAGTATCTGTACATTCTTTACATTCCTAAAGCCTCTTCATTTAGTTTCTCAGACTGGTCTCATAGTAAACGTAAATCCGGGACACTCAAATTAGTATGACATGTTATGTTTGGTATAGTTACATCAGATAGAAGGTTACGTAAGGTAAAAATGTAAGGAGGGTGGTTGGTTGGAGTGGATGGGTTTAGTTTAGTTTATTAATTCGACCATTTAAAAAAAACAAGCACACATAAAACTTAAAAGCCATAGGCTGAAAGCTTTATCCAATGTGCACTTATCAGGAGTTGACTGGACATGGGAAGCATTGAGTCTTGTGAATATCAGTAACATTTTCTTGTGTGTGCTGCTAGTGAACACGGGTGGCGAGAAGATAACAATGAAGGGATGTGTCTCCAAGAGCATCTGTGTGGGAGACGTGTCACAAGCACTGGGGTCCGCCATGGGCATGGACATGAAGTGCTGCGAGGGCAACCTGTGTAACAATGCCCAGAGCATCGGACTGAGTCTCCTGCTCCTGGTGACATCCATGGTCTCTGTCACCCTGTTCTACTGAGAGACACTGTGCCTTCACCTCCTTACCTCTCCTCCTCTCCTAGGCATTGCCTCGTTCTGTTTACTAGTTCCATCGTAACAGGAGCCTCCCTGTCATTGTCCACCCCCCCCCATCTCCCCACGCCCCAGCCCCAGTCTCCACTATCTACCTGTTGTGTGTATTAATAATGGATGTTATTGAATAGCCCCTTTCACTGGACGCTTCCTTGGGGCGTCACATTATGTGTTTGCTTGATGAACAAGATTAATTCTGTAAATTAAAAAATATGAAAAGTATATGAATAGATGAGCTGACTCTTTATTCTCACAACCTCCTGCTTCCTTGTTCAATGAGGCAAAGAATACAAAATAAAAAATATCCACAATATTCACTTCAAGATTTAGTTGAGGTTTAGTGAATGGTTTGTCCCAAATACAATGCTTTTCATTTTTTGAAATATTTAGGACTAGTTTATTACTTGCCACCCATTCTAAAACTGAATGCAGCTCTTTGTTAAGTGTTGCAGTGAATTCACTTGCTGTAGTAGCTGATGTGTTTAATGTTGAGTCATCAGCATACATAGACACACCGGCTTTATTCAGTGCCAGTTGCAGGTCATTAGTAAAGATTGAAAAAAGTAAGGGACCTAGAACACTGCTCTATGGAATGCCCTAGTCTACCTGGATTATGCTAGAGTTTTCAATTAAAGAACACCCTCTGGGTTCTGTTAGACAGGTTATTCTCAATCCACGATATAGCAGGGGATGTAAAGCAATAACACATAGGTTTTTCCAGTAGCAGATTATGATTAAGTCTAATAAAACAGCTCCCACAAGTTTCTAATTATTAATTTATTTCAGCCAATCATCAATCATTTGTGTAAATGCTGTACATGTTAAATGCCCTTCCCTATAAGCGTCATGAATGTCAGTTGTTAATTTGTTTACTGTGAAATAGCATTGTATCTGGTCAAACACATTTTTTTTCTCCAAAAGTTTACTAAGGGTTGGTAGCAGACTAATTGGTCGGCTGTTTGAGTCAGAAAAGGGTACTTTGCTATTCTTGGGTAGCGGAATGACTTTTGCTTCTCTCTAGGCCTGAGGGCACATGCTTTCTTGTAGGCTTAGATTGAAGAGATGGCAAATAGGAGTGGCAATATAGTCCGCTACCATCCTCAGTAATTTTCCATCCAAGTTGTCAGACCCAGGTGGCTTGTCATTGTTAATAGACAACGATAATTTCACTCGTTCCACACTCACTTTACGGAATTCAAAATGACAATGCTTGTCTTTCATAATTTGGTCAGTTATGAATGGAAGAGTAGGTTCAGAATTTGTTGTTGCTAATCTTGCCAATGAAACAATCCTTAAAGTAGTTGGCAATATCAGTGGGTTTTGTGATGAATGAGCCATCGGATTCAGTGAAGGATGGAGCTGATGTCGCCCTTTAGCCCAAAATTTCATTCAATGTCCTCAAAAGCTTTTTACTATCATTCTTTATATATTTATTTTGTTTCATGCTACAGTTTCTTCTTTTTGTTTAGTTTGGTGACATGATTTCTCAATTTACAGTAAAGTTTGCCAATCTGCCGTGCATCCAGACTTACTTACCATTTATCTCAGCAATACACATTTTCAATTCCTCATCAATCCACAGGGATTTAACTGTTTTTACAGTCATTTTCTTAACGGGTGCATGCTTATTAGTAACTGGAATAAGCAATTTCATGAATGCAGCCACCCGGTTGCTCCTCATTACACACAACAAACTAGCACAATGTTATTTAGTTCATTCAGAAAGTATTCAGACCTCTTCCCTTTTCCACATGTTGTTACCTTAAAGCCTAAAATTAATGTTATTCCTCATTTATCTACAGACAATAACCCATAATGACAAAGCAAAAACAGTTATTTTTTTAAATGTTGCAACTTTATAAAAATATAATAAATACCTTATTAACATAAATATTCAGACCCTTTGCTATGATACTCAAAATTTAGCTCAGGTGCATCCTGTTTCGATTGATCATTCTTGAGATGTTTCTACAACTTGACTGGAGTACACCTGTGGTAAATTCTATTGGTTGGACATGATTTGGAAAGGCACACACCTGTCTATATAAGGTCCCACAGTTGACAGTGCATGTCAGAGCAAAAACCAAGCCATGAGGTCGAAGGAATTGTGCGTAGAGCTCAGGATTGTGTTGAGGCACAGATCTGGGGAAGGGTACCAAAACATTTCTGCAGCATTGAAGGTCCCCAAGAACACAGTGGACTCCATCATCCTTCAATGGAAGAAGTTTGGAACCACCAAAACTCTTGATAGAAATGGCTGCCCGGCCAATGGGCAGCCATTGGCAAAAGCAAATGTTTACACCTGGTCTTATTTAGGCTTACCATAACAAAGGGGTTGGATACTTATTGACTAAAGACATCTTTAAATGTACATACATTAAAAAAAGTTTAAAAAAACATTATTCCACTTTGACATTATGGGGTATTGTGTGTAGGCCAGTGACCAAAAAAAATTAGTTTTTGACTGCACTGGGCCTTTAACATACAGTATGTATCTGACTCAGGTTTGTTAAATCTCTCCACTGTAGTAGCTGATTTGTGATGAGCTCCACCCCCTGCTCATGGCATATTCTGCTCCCAAGTGCTTCAATTTGACCTGCACCTGGTTCAACGCGTTCATCCCGAACGTTAACTACTTTCTTTCTCTTTCTATTGATCACAGCAGGATGTGACTATCACTCACATAGACTTCTTGTATTGGTATATGACGCATGATTCATGATCCCTGCTGACTAACGTGTATTGGTCTTGTAAGTGTTTGTATACCCTTCAATACATTACACTAAAGGTGTGGTCTCCATGTTTCCAAGACTTATAGCTAAAAGTCTTGAACTTGTCTCAAATATATCTGTTCTGACACAAACCTGTCTTCTTTAATGGGTGAAGTTTTCTGCAGTTTCACAATAAATGGAGTTTCCCCTTCTGTTCTCGATCCAACAAGGATCATTGAGGTTTAGAATAATATCATATTTCTCCCAGAGATGGTATGAGCACTCAAGAAATCTGATCACCCATGTAATCAAATAACAATAATTGTATATTTCTGGACAAAAGTGAATTTAAACACTTCACCCTAGTTGTTCCTGTAAGTCACTCTGGATAAGAATGTCAGCTAAATGACTTAAATGTAAATGTATTTGTCCAATAGAACAAAATTGAACATGTGCAAAGCATACACAGAATATGCACAGTATTGCATCATAATGAGGGGACAAATAAAAATGGGACAGGTAGCGAAGTAACACAAACAACACTTTGCCCCTGAACTGAAGGTAATATGTAAAAGATTTACAATTGATTTGGTTGGTGATATTAGTTTGTCACACTCCTGTTTTTACTTTCATTTCCTCTGCAAATGAGCCCTTAAGTTTCTATTCCTTTAGTTACATTTTCAGACAGAACCTCAAACCTCATGTGATAAACCCTGACCCACTTTCATTTCTTCCATTGTGTGGTCTATAACCCACGTGTTTTTAAGATTCACAACTTCCTGCAAAAAATAGCGGGCTTTGTCTGTGTTGCTCCTATTTGTTATTGTTTGAATCCGGGAAACGATCTGGATCCCAGTCAGAGGAAAAAGTCTCCTTTTGCAACCCAGTCTCTCATTAATGATGTACTATATTGTAACAACCCTGGGTTTATAAGCGCAGATATCGACTGTGCCACTTGAGCATGCTTTTTGTGGGCTATCAACTGTGCCCCAAAAGCATGCTCAAGGGGCGGAGTCGATATCTGCTCTAATAAACCCAAGGTCTTTACACAGCTCCCTCCTTTCGTAGAACGTGTCATCGCGCTAGCTTGCAACTCAATGTCATAGGAATGCGCTCACTGGCCAAGCACACGCACGTTCGTGGATGCAAGGTCCGATCACTTCTAACCCCAGTGTATGGGGGTGATAAGAGACATAGCCTGGGCAAGCTTACCACCTGACTTGACATGATACAAGAACTTGTACAGTCGGCCTGATCATTTTTCATCTTCATCTGTACTGTTACTTAGGGTTGCACTATCAGTAGCTAGCTAACTTGC
Source organism: Salvelinus alpinus (assembly GCF_045679555.1). NCBI lineage: Eukaryota > Metazoa > Chordata > Actinopteri > Salmoniformes > Salmonidae > Salvelinus > Salvelinus alpinus. The sequence continues at coordinate 2,007,472 of NC_092120.1, read as the reverse complement.
TTTGGCTGACGTTAGCTATTAGCTGTGTACAATGCCAGGGGATTGTTTAAAAGAGAAACTCACATATACTACTATGAGATAGTACTCCCTTATTCCTGCGTATCATCACCTTTTATAAAATGACAACAATACCTTGCTAGCCGGCTTACTTTTCCACTGTCGAAGCACTGTTTCCTGAAGCCTTCTACCCTGTTCTGAAATAATTCCCTGGGTATACCGTCATGCTGTGGATGTTTGGTTAGGAAGTGTCGTTATATGAATTTGTTCGTTTTGATTGACTCATTACTAAGCACTTCCCCGCACAAAACACATTGAGGGAGCTCCTCATTAATTCTCAAAGTTTGTATGAAAGAGAGAATCTCATCGGTGTATTGGCTTGATTGAGCTCAGTCAGAACTTGTAGCGAGCATGAGTCCATTTGGCGAGTGGGAATGACAAGTCAGTGGTTCACAGCTGTTTAACGACAGAGCTGCAGGGTGTGTCGCGGAGTGATCTTCAAGAAAACTCCAGAAAAAATATCTGGTAAACCGCGAAGCACACGGGCATCTCCCTCTCCCACTCGCGCAGCTGCCAAACTGAGCAGAGAGCGCACTGAACAGAGACTGCAGTTGCACTTGGCCAAATCAATGCATTAAATAATTATACATTTACTCTGACACGTCGCGACCCACCATTAACAGGTCCACGACCCACTTTGGGTCGCGACCCATACTTTAAGGAAGGCTGATCTAATTGATCAATTAAATGGTAAATGTGAATGGCGTAGTGTGTTACTAATGGTAGGCTTTGTTACTTTGGTCCCAGCTCTCTGCAGGTCATTCACTAGGTCCCCCCGTGTGGTTCTGGGATTTTTGCTCACCGTTCTTGTGATCATTTTGACCCCACGGGGTGAGATCTTGCGTGGAGCCCCAGATCGAGGGAGATTGTCAGTGGTCTTGTATGTCTTCCATTTCCTAATAATTGCTCCCACAGTTGATTTCTTCAAACCAAGCTGCTTACCTATTGCAGATTCAGTCTTCCCAGCCTGGTGCAGGTCTACAATTTTGTTTCTGGTGTCCTTTGACAGCTTTTTGGTCTTGGCCATAGTGGAGTTTGGAGTGTGACTGTTTGAGGTTGTGGACAGGTGTCTTTTATACTGATAACCAGTTCAAACAGGTGTCATTAATACAGGTAACGAGTGGAGGACAGAGGAGCCTCTTAAAGAAGAAGTTACAGGTCTGTGAGAGCCAGAAATCTTGCTTGTTTGTAGGTGACCAAATACTTATTTTCCACCATAATTTGCAAATAAATTCATTAAAAATCCTACAATGTGATTTTCTCCCCTCATTTTGTCTGTCATCGTTGAAGTGTACCTATGATGAAAATTACAGGCCTCTCTCATCTTTTTAAGTGGGAGAACTTGCACAATTGGTGGCTGACTAAATACTTTTTTGCCCCACTGTAGGTGAGTACATGATCCACTCCACGAACATGTGAGAATGCCAACCAACTGTTAATCAACTGTTGTTAACAATCATTCATACTTGTGTCAAGGATTAGAATCTCATTTTCAGTTTTGAAATACCCAATTCTAACATTTAATCCAATCAGATTGCCAAAATCTGATTAGAAAAGTTTTGTAAAACTTGGTCCTGTTGATTACTATAATTCACGGCTGTGTCTCACTCTAGATAACTGCTGTCTGAAACCAGACATACACCGAAGAAGGTGGACAACGAAACGTTTGTGTTAGTTTATTCCCTGACCTGCTGAAAAACAAAAAAAATAAAGAGGTTCGGAAGTTTTGTATATTTTGTGTGCAAACCACCCTTCATTCGTTGTATATTGGTTTAACACACCAACATTTTGAGTTTGAGCGCAATGGTACTTAAATCATGATTTTTTTTCATAAAAAGACTTCACTCATGCGCTGCTTATTCGGCTAGTGTAACATCATTGGTTATAAACTAAGTAAAGAATATTTGTGTTAATCTGCATCCATCCCTTATTGCACTTTATTGGGGTATTCCCTTATAGAGTCACATGATGTTGTTTGTAAAATGCTATGTTCTCATTGCAATATGACATTATGTTGTATGTACACTGAGTGTACAAAACATTAAGAAAACCTTCCTAATACTGAGTTGCACTTCGGCCATGGAATCTAAAATATGTCAAAAGCGTTCCACAGGGATGCTGGCCCATATTGACTCCAATGCTTCCCACTGTTGTGTCAAGTTGGCTGGATGCCCTTTGGGTGGTGGACCATTCTTGATACACACGGGAAACTGTTGAGCATGAAAAACCCAACAGCGTTGCAGTTCTTGACACATTCAAACTGGTGCACCTGCACCTGGCACTTACTACTATACCCAGTTCAAAGGCAGTTAAATCTTTTGTCTTGCCCATTCATCCTTTGAATGGCACACGTACACAATCCATGTCTCAATTGTCTCAAGGCTTGAAAGTCCTTATTTTACCAGTCTCATCCCCTTCATCTACACTGATTGAAGTGTATTTAATAGGTAACATCAATAAGGGATCATAGCTTTCACCTGGTCAGTCCACGTCAGGGAAAGAGCAGATGTTCCGTACACTCAGTGTATGTACACACTGGTATGGTGCTGGTGTAGAATAAAGCCTAATGTTAAAAAGTGGCCCTTTAAAGCCAAATAAATAAATATTTTTAGGGCTTGATGTCATTACGTCCAGCTTTCTTCATCAAAAAATAGTTAAATGGAAACTCACCCTAGCAGACAATTGTCGCATCTATTTTCTATGCGAACTTTAAAAATTCTAAAAAAAAAAATTAAATCACTGTACAAGTTAGTGGAAACACAGTTACTGTTGTGGTTGTATTCGTCTTCATGTTATATGCTTTGCTCAACTTAGGACTTCTAGTTTCATGGTGTGGAGTCTCCTCAGGTCTTCCTCATCTCCAGTTACAGTACATCTCTATGACTTCCCCAAACTGGTGGAGAAAATGGAGAAGGAAATTCCTGTTCTCAAGGAGGCATGTCCTGCTGTTAGCCATTCCCAACATGAACCTGAAAATCAACCAGAGGAAGAATGAGGCTCTCCAAGCCAACATATGGAGATCAGCACATGTATCTGGCTGGGTGTTCTTATCTTACTACATCAGAAGGGAGATATAACAGAGTATATCTGTTTAATGTTTACATCATATTTTTATAAATTCTTGTCAAATTGCAGAAGTGTCTCGCCCTTAATCTCAGCTCAATCTTTACATAATAAACAATCAGAACATTTCAGGTGAACCGGGTAACAAATAATTTAGACAATCACATATTATGAAATAAAAATGAAGCACCACTGTATGCTTCAACTAAATATTACTTTCACCATTTGTATCATGTTAGTCAAAGTCAGTCATTCTCTGTACCATCTGAATCCTCTGACACTTAGCAAGGTTATTTACGGTCACATTGACACCTGAATCTGATCAGCTGTCCCTTTTTCTCCCTCTGTTACAAAGCCAGAGGCACCGAAGTTGAACTGTTGAACTATCTGTAGTTCCATATGTTCCCAATGAGATGGACCTCTCCTCAACATCAAGCACCTCATATCACCACTGACTGAACCTGTGAGCCCAATAGTACTGGCACTGTCCATCTCCAGACCCACCTCCCTCTGTCTCTTCTGGTCCTGATGTAGGACAGGGACATCCATTTCCTCCAGTATATTCATAACAACAGGTTGACAGTGCTGCTAGGCCGGTAGACGGCTGTATTCAGACAGGGCTGAGGACTTCTTCACCCCGTCCCAGATGCGAGCTGCATAGTGAAACCTGTCACAACATAACAGTCAAACATATTTTCGAGTACAGTTTTGCCTCATTTCCAGCTAATCACAAAATGTATACAGTGAGTGACAGACACGACAACACGTGTGTCCCTCTGTGCTTCCCTTACCAGTTCTTCTCTGTGAGGATGGTGTGTGACAGCTGACAGCGGGACATGGCCAGGATTTGGCTGCGGAGCTTGGAGACCTGAGAGGAGAAGGTGGGGTGTCCTCTGTAGCCCGGGAGGAGAGAGAAGAGAGGGGCGGCCCCGGACCCTAGAACAAAACACCAAGACACAGACATGGGTAATCAATATAACAAAGGAATGAGAGAGGAGAATATCCACAAAGATAGACAGACGTGTGTGAAAACTAAGACATGGTATTTGCTCTGACCTGCTTTGGTTAGCGTGTCCTCACCCTCATTCTCCATGAGGGGCAGCAGGAACATGTTGAGCTGTTTCCAGGGAGTCGCGGTCCAGTCCAGGGAAAATATTACAGTCCAGCATGGACAACGTGCCTGCATATAGAAACCAAAACATGATCAGTCAATACATGCTAACTAAACCCATGTCTGCACACTTTATGGGGCTTTTTAATGACATTTGTCTCTGCTTTGCACTTCTCACCCTTACATTCCCAATGGTGTGACAGTGGAATGGATGTGAGGGTGTAAATCATTTCCCCAAAAATATTTCCATGGGGATGAATGGAAAAGGTAATGCCATAGCCAAAATACACTCAGACACAGAACCCCACCCTCCAATAATGATCCTATCTGCCCTGATTTGAAAACCCCATGATAAGCATTAGTAAATCAGTGCTAATGGACTCGTTTCCCAGGCGGGTGGGGTGGTTACCTGTAGAGGTTGATGTCAGTGAACCAGTCTTGAATCACAATGACCACGTGGCACACTGTGAACAGGAAGGCAGTGATCTGAAGAGACTGATTCAAAAAGAGCAGAGGTGAAAGAGTGAGTTATAAAACCTTGAGAGAACAGTACAACTTACAAACCGACTTCAACATACAGTATGGGAACACGTTATGCAAACAGACAGATGTTTCAAGACTGAATCATAAGACTGGATCAGATTAGACAGAAAGTAGCCTTCCTTTAGAGCCTCTGTTGCCCAGTGCCCCCTGCTGGCCCCTCACTGACCTGCGTCTCCACATACAGTGGGCTCCAAAATTACTGGCACCCCTAACTGGCAATGCACAAACAATGCTTAAACAAATATAAACAATATAATTATAGAGATAAACTCAAAATACCAACATGTGAGAAATACTGTACTTTATTAATGTTTCAATGGAACCAACCAACATTTTTTATTGATTTAATTAAAAATCAATGTCCTCCAAATCAAGGTTTCACAATTAATGGCACCCTTAAAGATTATTGTAAATAACATCTACCAAAATTAAACCACAAATTAAATTCCACTTATTTAAGTTTATCTAAGTCTTATAGAACTATATTGAGCCATTACATCACTTCCTGTTTCACTAGGGTATAAAAATGAGGTAACACACATGCAATATCCCACTGTCATCCAACACCATGAAGAAAGCAAAAGAACTAACAGTTCTAAAGAGACAGATGGTCATAGACCTTCATAAATCTGGTACTGGCTACAAGAAGATCCACAAACGATTGAATATACCACTGAGCACTGTCAGGGCAACTATTAGAAAATGTAAAAGATATGGAACAGTTGAAAACCTCACGGGTAGAGGACGCAAATGTATTTTACCCCCCAGGATAGGGAGGAGGATCGTGAGAGAAGCAACAAAATCCCCAAGAATCACTGTGAAAGAATTGCAGGCCTTGGTGGCGTCTTGGGGTCACCAGGTTTAAAAAAGCACCATCAGACGCCACCTCCACAACCACAGGCTCTTTGGAAGGGTTCCAGAAGAAAGCCCTTTCTGACCACAAGACACAGACGCAAGCGCTTAGAGTTTGCCAAACGTCATTTAAATTATGATTGGAAAAAGGTGCTCTGGTCAGATGAGACCAAAATTGAACGTTTTGGTCAGATACAGCATCGGCATGTTTGGCGTCGAAACAGAGATGCATACAAGGAGAGGCACCTCATACCCACAGTGAAATATGGAGGGGGGTCAGTGATGTTTTGGGGCTGTGTTAATTCCAGAGGTCCAGGGGCACTGGTTAAGATTGATGGCATAATGAATTCTACCAAGTATCAGGCAATTTTGGCTGACAATCTGGTTGCCTCTGCCAGAAGGCTGGGACTTGGCCGTAGGTGGACTTTCCAACAAGACAATGACCCGAAACATACCTCAAGATCCACACAGAAATGGTTCTGTGACAACAAAATCTCTCCAAATGTGTTCCTTAACCTTGTCAAACATTACAGGAAAAGACTACATACTGTTATCCTTGCCAGAGGTGGTTGCACTAAGTACTAAATGAGGAGTGCCAATAATTATGAAACCTTGATTTTGGTTAAATTTATATTGTATTAAATAATTGAATGATTTTGGTTGGTTCCATTGAAACATTAATAAAGTACAGTATTTTTTCACATGTTGGTATTTTGAGTTTATCTCTATAAATACATAGTTTATATTTTTTTAAGTATTGTTTGTGCATTGCCAGTCAGGGATGCCAGTAATTTTGGAGCCCACTGTAGGTGTGAGGGAGGTTGATGAGGTGATCCAAAATGGAGGGGCCAAGAATGGGCTGGAGGAACATATTGGCATAGAAAATAACATTGGAGCAAGAGGAATGGTATATGGATAAATACAAAATTAGAGATACAGCGATTCGCCTTAACCGCGGATGCTTTAATCTGACCTGTGTGTCCAAGAAGATGACTCTTTCCTGGGTAATGTAGAAGTCAATACCCGTGCTCTGGTTCCCTCCTCTCTCTTTGATCTCCTGAGTCTGGGCCCTGAACACATAGCCCCTACACAAACACACACAGGCGTGTCAGACACAGGGATACAATACAACCATTTGTTACCGTTTACTTTCAAATTTAATTACATTCATTTAGACTATAACAATATACAACACAATATTCCCTGTCTTTATAGATGGAAAGAGCTCCATGTAAGGAATTGCCAATAGGACAATACCTTTGGTCTTCTTCAGGTGCGTTGGCAGACAGGAGAGACATGATGGTGGATTTCCCTGTTCCCTGCAGGCCAATGACTCCCACTACCAACATGTCTGTCTGGTCCCTTAGGTACTGTAACACAGGACAACACAACTGTTACACAACATGTCTTTCTGGCTCAGTGTTTCCTCTGGAAAAATGTGTACCAGTGGGGAAAAAGGTCGCAGTGGAGGGGGTTAAGAGGGGGGTCCGGGTCTCCCCGGATAATTTTTATGTATAAGGACTGAGAAGCACAGTTCTTGCGATTTTTTAAAAAGGTCATTCTTCTCCAAAATGAATGAAAATAAAATTATGCTGACACCATCTGAATTATTAAATTTTATAATGTTTTAGATATTGGACCATGCATAGTCCATATTATCAGGTAAGCTATTAGCAATAAACATTATCACCTGTAGCCCAACCAATAAAAGGCATAGTGGCTAGAAATAAATTGGCTGAAACATGGTGTTGCTATCTGCATTTTCCCTATTGATCTAATCATTAGCTAGATCCCAAATGGGATATTTTAACTAGTTAGCATCATATTGATGATGAATATTTTTGAGGTAGGGTGGCATTATACCTCAAACTACCCTAAAATTGACCCATGTTATATTCAGGCCCCCTTTTCCCTACGCACTCACAAAAAAGTGTTGAGCAGTAAGGTGCTTAACCATTGAGCTCCTAAAAACTCTGGGTTTAAAATGGTGCAGTTCACACATATTTAGGAGTTGATAAATAAATAAATATAAATAAAGTTGCATATGTTGCACATATGTATAGCATGACAACGATAATCAGAAGAGCTTTACCCCCATGGCGCTGTCACACCAGTTCATCTGATCGTCCACCAGCTTGATGCTGTGCTTCATCTTCTCAGGGGGGACGAGCTTGGTCTGGCCAATCACAGCTGTAAGTGTGTTAGAGATTGTATTCACTGCTACAGTAAATAAACGCTTATAATGGCTAGGGTAATGCTTGTGATCAGTAGACATGTCCTGCATCCATGGTGGTCTGAGGCCTTTCTTTCATTGTCTGTATTATGTCTCTGATGACACTAGTAAAGAAAGCAGTGGTCTTTGACCAGTATTGACTGGAAGCAGCCGCTCCCATGCCTCTGTTTTGGATCTGGCAGACAGGTTGGGTAGGGCGCTGGCCCTCCCTCTCTAGCTTTGAGGCCCCAGAGCCAGAGGCTGGAGAAGCCACGTCAGGAGGGGTCCCTGGTTTCCCCCCCATCCTCCCTGGTCTTGATGAGAATGATGGGCTTCTCCAGAGCCTGGCCTCCACTGATGGGTACACTCTGGGAAGGCTTGGACTAAAACAAGAGCCAATGCATTATACTTGTTGTTGTATTTACTGTCAAGACCCATGCATCTGAATTCAGTAAAAACCTTCAGTCAGCTTACAGACAACAACCTTAAGCAAGAGCATCTCTCCTTACCCGTTCTCCGGGGGGTTTGGCCAGTATGATGGGGGTCTTTTGAAGGAGTGGTCCTGGAAGCTCCTCACTGGCATCCTTCAAAGACCAGATAATAATTACAATAAACTAAAGAAGCCCATAGAGATAATTTTCCTGCACTCTTGTTCTTACCCTGCGTTCTCTGGGGACATATTCTCAATTTCGACTGGGACCAGAGAGGTTTTGCCCCGGGGGACCCACATCCCTGTCTCGGCGTCGCCTTCTCCTTCTTCCCTGTCCATACATCCCGGGTTGACTGTGGCCAGATTCTGACATGTTGCACACTGTGGTCAACTGTCAAAATAAAAAAGGGAACAGATAGCTACAACATCAGTTCAAATGTAATGGATACTGCTCTACTGATAGCTACAGTAACATCAATATATTTGGGTGGAATGGATCTGAAGGGTGGCTCTATTCACAATTCCTGGCTCTTAAAAGCGGAAGTAGCTGCAGGTGGGTAGACGCATTTCCTGCAACAGAAATGCCAATGGCGGACTCGAAAAACATACGTGTTTGTAGTGTCCCGCAGTGCTCAAATTCCAAACAAAAACAGTCATATATCCCCCGAGCATTGATGAATTGAAGAAGAAGTGGGGGCATGCAATTAGAAAAGACTTTAAGATACGTCGAGGAAGCACATTCTGTATATTTGCAACTTACACTTCAACCCTGGCGACTATCTTCCTTCCTCAGACCGCAAGGGTCTGAAGCCGGGGGCTGTTCCTAGACGTTTCCAATAAGACGACTATCATCCCGCAACAACGCGGGAATCTGGAAAGTGCAACGGCTCGTCTTGGAGTTGATGTTCGAGAAACCGAGAACCAGGAGCCGGACACTTAACTGTGACCACGACTATGCGAAACTTCCTCTTGGTAAGTGGTGAATGTCTATTATTATTATTATTACCTAGATCAACTCGCTGTCCAGGTAAAGTGGACAGGAACATTCTAAATAGATGATATACCTACTACACGAACAGCCATGAATAAACCATGGAAATTGCCATAGTTGTAGCCGGGAAAATTACAATGATTGAATGAACGCTAGTCTTTCCAGGCCAACGACGCATATTTAAAACACTTTCACTCGTCTTTCATTTTACAATAGACATAGTTATTTCGTTAACACTTACGTTATGCGATTAATTAGGTTATCATGAAGGATTAGCTACTTGCTTTCCAGATAGAATTCACAAAACGGAAACAAAAGACGGTAACGCTGAAGTACATCTCTCAAATCTTTCGTTGGGAAACGAAGCCAGCTGACTAGGCTACATTAGTTCCGGGCAGTTCAATGTGTTTTTTTCTGCACGACAGGGGTGTATTCATTATGCCGATTACGAGAGTTTCTATTGGACAAATTCAAGTAGGTATGTGCTAGGTTCCTCCCCGTTTCGTTCCGTTTGCTGTTTTCTTCCGTTTGGTTCTTAAACGTTAAACTGTTTCCGTTGCAAGACGTAATGAATACAACCCATAATTCCATGTTTTGTAAACTGATTGGAGTTCCAACGTTTGAAAATGCAGTGTAAAATGTGGTTAGTAAATTGTAGCACCGTTCCTGTAGTTCAGGCATACTTTTAGCTAATCATACTCTTTTATTTATATATATATATATATAACAGAGTGTCACATGTTGATGACAATAATTTCAGATGGATTTTGAAATGTCCTCTAAGTGAACCTAGAATAAATCATGTGATTAGGCTTCAATGCACAGTGCACAGACTTCAAAGCAATACATGTATGTGTGATGAGCCAGTGCCCTGAAAACATTTTATTTTCTTGTAGATGGTAATTAGATGGAAACCCATTTAACTTGTATTTTTATTCGGTACATGGGATTTAACAATAAATATAATTTTTATGTGCACTGCGTCATCACGCACAGTATTTTATCTGCAACAAATCAATTTGTTTGAAACATCTCTGGTGGGAAAATGCGCATATTGTTTTTATGCCGATATTGGAATATTCGCATGAAAATCTGTCACCAATTGGATGGAAGCTAGTGATGCAAAACGGAATAAATAATAATCAAATAGAACCACGTGTTTTTTTTGTAGGCCTATATGGTATGATACCATATACTAATGCGGAAAGGTTTCAATACTTTATTATTGCCGTTAGATTGTGCCATTAAGCTGTGGAGAAGATAAAAGTGTCCTACATATACCCTAAAAATAGTAATTTAGCTACTTAACAACAATATAGTCCTATTTTTACTCATTTAAATTCCCTACTTAGCTAATAAAATAGGCCTAATAATTAATTACATAATAGAAATGGCATCAACTTGGCATCACATTTAAATCATAAATTAAATTAGGCCCTTATGGACAGAGGTTACATTATGGTAAACAAAGGTACAGTGTGTCATTTCTACAGCAGTATGTGTAGCCTAATTGTGAATTTTTATTTGTTCGTTTTTTTGCAAATGTGTGGAAATCGTAAGGTATAATATGAACACTGGGAGTTGTAGTATAGCGTTTACAAAGATGGCCACTGGTGCATACTGGGAGCTGTAGGCTTCACACTGACTCCACCCATTCCTGTTAAAACAGGAAATAAATGATGGAAGCCAAAGCAGGGATTTTTAACGTTTAAAAGGGACATAAAAGGTAATGTTTTTACAAATGTTGCTATAGTTATGTACAATTCGTAGTAGGTGTTAGCTAGGGAATTTAAGTCCAAAAATAAACGAATCAATGGCAATTTCGCACGTGCACCAAACCAACGGCATTATCGAATGGGGGAACGCGCTCTCTCTCTCGATCGATAACAACAGCATTGAGCGCGTCATTACATTGGAGAGAAATTGTTACGTGATCCTCACATTTGAGAGTTAACTTGTACGTTAGTGAGCGATCTAGCTACACACCTGTGTAGTCTGAAGTACATAATTGGAATAACTTGTCTCATATCTAGTTAGGGGTGTATTCATGACGCTATTCGGTTACAAATCGTTTCGGAAACGGAAGCAAACAAAACGGGGCGGGACCTACCAGAATTTGTCCAATTTGCAACTGTTTGGACTAATGATTACACCCTAGATTGTCTGAGTAAAAACATATTTTTGATAACTTTTTAAGTGGCTATCTGTGTAGCCTAGCTAACGCTAGTACCAGCAGAGAGGGGATCTAACCTTTATTTAACTAGGCAAGTCAGTTAAGAACAAATTCTTATTTACAATGATGGCCTACCCCGGCCAAACCCGGACGCTGCTGGGCCAATTATGCGCCGCTCTATGGGACTCCCAATCACGGCCAGATGTGATACAGCCTGGATTCGAACCAGGGACTGTAGTGACGCCTCTTGCATTGAGATGCAGTGCCTTAGACCATTGCGTCACTCGGGCGCTTAGCTGGACAATATCATGGAAGTTAGCAACCCTCTTGGCCAATATTAGCAACATTTTGCAGAAAGTGACATTAGAACTAATATTTTGCCTTTGGGAGTTTTAACTATCAGTCTACACAGTAATGCCAAAGAAACTGGCAACTAACGCTTCTTTTATCTGTGGTAATACTGTAGCAAGTTATTCTGACTTTCTCCATGTCACTTTATCGTGTGTGTCTGTCAGTCACTGTCTGTGTCTGTGTGGATTTCTTTTTGCTTACTTTGTGTCCCTCAAAATGTAGGGAGCCAGTATACGGTTGCTATGGAGATGGCTCCGGAAGACATAGTGATTCAGGAGACCGTGGGGGCAGAGGTGGAGCTACTGGAGGATGTGAACAAAGGCCACATGCAGAGTCCACCGGTGAGTTGTTGATACAGGCCAGAGACATTAGTTATCAATGATATCATATCAGTGTTCACAGTGGTATGTCATCCATCCCAAATTATGTACAGTGGGAGAGTGCATATAATTTTGATGGCTGTCAATTTTGATAATTTGTTTGAGGAATTTTTCATTGTTTACATTTTTAACCCAAATTCCCTTTCAATCGATTCAGTCTGGCATGGAAATGGTATTGTCTCTGTATCCCTTTTGAATGTATCTCTATCTATACTTCTCTCTTTCCTCTCTCAATGCCCTCTCCATTGGCTGCCTTGTTATTTTCTCTCTTTTCTCATCTGCAGGACAGGGAACCCTCTGAAAACCTCAGCTTTATTTCTACACCTGTACACTTGGTACTTTTTATATGTTTTCCTTATGTAGGCTATTAAAGGAGAAGTTCACTCTTTTGAACCAAATCTGTATCTGGCATGTTATAGAAGTACCCAGACACTTTTTTTGCGACTTCATTTGTTTTTGAGAAGCGTACCCCACAAGCGATATACTTCCTCATGCTTGTTCAGCAGTTGCAGGGGCATTATAAAACATGAACAAAGGCTCCAAAAACACCTAAGTACGTATCTTTTTTTAAAACAGCAACTCTCTCAGTATAGTGATGCAGGTCTTTAGATGTTGTACACATGAAATTGTGTGATTCCGAACTTTATCCGCAATGTTATATTCCATTTTGTGTGACTCGAGCGATACTTCTCCGTGTAACCCATGATACTTTTCCGTGTGCGTATGCACAGGCTACACGGAGAAGTGGCACAGATGGATAGGGGAAACTGCTCGAGTCGCACAAAATGGAGTATAAAGGTGTGATTCAAGTTAGGAATGACAGAATGTCATGTATTGCTGGTGGGGTAAGTTTCTCAAAAACAAGTGAAATCACAAAGTGTCTGCATACGTCTATAAAATGCCATTTACATACAAAATACAGAACTTATCCTTTAATGAACTGATTAAGAAAAACTACTCTGGCTGTTAGGCTTTGAGTGTGCTGTATCTTTCTGTAGACTGTTTCCAAGGCTCTATTTATTGACGTTCACCAGTGTCTGCCTTATATGCAACAATTGGCAAACAATAATATATTTGTGGTCAGTCAATAGTCATCACTTTGTAAACTATTGATTGATTCATTTACTCACTTTGTCTCTAATAAGTAATTTTGCTGTGAATTGCAGGAGATCCCCAGGGTTTCTGTGCCACGCCCGTTCTCCATGCCAGAGGACTCGAGTGACGATGACTGTGACCTGTCAGGGGACAGCATCTCTGCTTACGGCATGCATTCCATGGAGCTGGGGGGAAAGTGCTGGGAATGTGGCATGCAATTCAAGTCTGGCCAGGAGTTGATTGAACACTTTGAGAGCCATAGGTCCAAGGTCTCAACGTCCTGCAACATCTGTCGGGTGACTTTCAGTCGCACAATATCACTGGCCATGCACCTAGTCAACGCACACCCAAACTCAGTCCTCCATTGCAGCAACTGCCAGCTGCATTTTAGCAACTTGTGGGATCTCAACAAGCACATAGGAATACACTTGTTCACCGAGTTGTTAAATACACCCCTTGGGGACATCTCAAATAATGTCTTGAATAGCAGTGAAGAGACTTTAAAGGGACAGTATACTCTACCTTCAGCCTTGGCCCTCAAACATGAGGACAACTCAAATGATTGCTTGAATGGAAGTGAAGAGACTTTAAAGGGACAGCATACTGTTCCTTCGGTGGTGGCTCTTGACCATGAGGACACCTTAAATGATGGCTTGAATGGAAGTGAGGAGACTTTAAATGCACAGTGTACTCCACCTTCAGCGGTGACCCTAGACCATACATACAGCATGGAAAGCAATGGGAGAGTGACAAAGACAAGACATAGGCTGGAGGAATCAGAGGAGGAGGAGGAAGATGTCAAACCAGACCCCTCCACTCTGACTCCCACACTGAGGATCCGTGTCAAACTGGAGAGAGGGGTTGAGGTTGATGGCGCCCCCCTCCAGTGGGATGAGGGTATCAGTGATGGAGAGGGGGGTGAATATAGCGAAGACACTGAGAGCGCTGGAGGAACAGACAACGAAAGGTTAACAGAGAGCAGCGGGGAAACGGATATCGATGAGGAGGACATCAGGCTGAGTGAAGAAGAGGAGGAAATTAAAAGCAAACAGGGGGAGGATAGGAAGAATGACATCCACAGCGAAAAAGAGGACGAGGATGCTGAGATGCTTATTGAGGAAGATGGTGAGCCCTCCTCGTCTGAGCAGGAGTCAGAATTTGACCCAGAAGAGTTATCAGATTCTGACTCGGGGTCCAGCAGTACTGGGGAATCCAGTGGGTCTTCTTACACTCCTGTACGCACACGGAACGCCAAGACCCGGCCATCCCGGACTAAGCAGCCCCAGACCAAGTTGTCCCAAGTCATGCCTTATTATTGCATCTATTGTGCCAAAGGACCGTATCATAATATGGACTTTCATGTGAAGACCTGCAATATGAAGAAGGACTTTCAATGCTCTTTATGCCAAGCAGTCTTCCCTACTGAGATGGCCATGTTGGACCATCAGGTTCGGGCTCACTCTGAAGCCATATCGGGCCAAATGTACGCCTGTGAGTTCTGCCGCCAGGTCTTCCCCGATCTGGCCATCTACAAAAACCACAACTGTCCCAAAAAAGACACATCCCCCCCATACGTCCCTGATCCCACTACGTGTATCCATTGTGGAACAGGGCCATTCATTAATATGGACGTTCATTTGAGAAGCTGCAGTTGGAAAGGTCTTACATGCACTGAGTGCAGAGTACTCTTCCATAATAGGAAGGCCCTGCAGAACCATAACGTTTCAGTTCACGGACAGCTTTCCACTATGTGTGCTGTTTGCGGCAGAGGGCCATTCACTGATATGGACTTCCATTTGAGGAGCTGCTCTAGGGATTGGTCCTTCCAATGCTCTGAGTGCAAAGTCCAATTTCCTTCTGAGAAATCTCTGGTGGACCATAATCTTAAATATCACAGCGCCACATCAAAGACCTCTGACCAAGGTGTCTGTGTTTATTGCGGCAGTGGACCATTCACTAGTCTGGACATCCACATGAGGACCTGCTCTAAGCAGAAGGGCTTAAAATGCTCTGTGTGCAAAGTTTTTTTCCCTACTGAATCGGTCCTGGCTGATCATATGGTTTGCTATCACAGCACCCCATACCATGTCCATAGAACCCCATACCAAGTCCAGAGCATCCCATACCAAGTCCAGAGCACGGACTCCGAGACCCCTGAAGGTACCTGTCCCCATTGTGGCAGAGGTCCATTCACTAGTCTGGATATCCACTTGAGGACCTGCTCTGGGAAGAAGGGCTTCAAATGCTTTGTTTGCAACGTTTTCTTTCCTACAGAGACAGCCCTGGCCGACCATAAGGTTCTCGTTCACAGTATCCCATCAGAGACCCCTGACAAAGGTACCTGTGACCATTGTGGCAAGGGGCCATTCACTAATCTGGACAACCACATGAAGACCTGCTCTAAGAGGAAGTGCATCCAATGTTCTGTGTGCAAGTTTTTCTTTTCTAGTGATGTCCTGGCCAACCATATGATTTCCTATCACAGTACCAAATCCCGTGTTCAGAGCCCAGTCACAGAGACGCCTGACAAAGGTGCCTGTGTCCGTTGCGGAAGAGGGCCCTTCACTAGTCTGGAACATCACATGAAGTACTGCAATAAACAGAAGGGCATCCAATGCGTTATGTGTAAAGCTTACTTTCTTACTGAGGGCAGTCTGGTGGACCATATTGTTTTGGCTCACGCTGACAAGCTGGCCACCCAAGCTGGTGGGTCCTCCGCTACGACTTTCTCCTTCGTACCCATGGCTATCTCTACCACCTCAGGCCAGCAGAGCCCCAGTAGCTCCACCCTGATGTGTTACAGTAGTGGCATCAAGGAGCTGAAACGACTGGCCCCAGTCCCCGTGGCTGATCAGGGCCCCAGTGCAGTTGGCCAGCTAACACCTGCTGGACAGTCTACTGTGTCTCTGCCTAGAGTAATGCTGTCTACTACCACCTCTTCCCAGCCAGCTGTTCCTGTGGTGGCCACCTTGCTCTTTGACAACACTGGTGGTGGTCCAGGGAAAATGGCCAGGCTGGTCCCAGTGGCCTCACAGACCAACCCTCCCAAGCCGCAGGTCACGGCACCCACGCAGACTAACACAGCAAAGACCCTTGGGCAGTTCTCTAACCTTCTGCAACAGACTGTCCATCAGGCAAAATCTGTCCAACAGCAGACACCCAGGCCCACTGCCCTAGCCATGGAGCCTATCAGATCCCCCACCACCCCATCCCCTAGACCTGTCTCAGCCTCGGCCCCGGGGAAAATCACCATGATCCACCTCTCACCTGTCCCTACCCCCGCCCTAGCTCAGTCTTCCCCCCTTACCCTTGCCTTTGCCCCAGCCCCTCTTAGCATCATGTGTATGTTTGTGAATAGAAGTAAGGAGCTGGCCCTGGAGAAACGCATGAAGATGAGCTGGCGCTCCAAGGGCACCTACACCTGCCGCCAGTGCGGCGCCGTCTCGCAGCAGCCCTCGCTCAGTGTGAAGCACCGCTACCTCCACCGGGGCTCCCGGCGGTACCGCTGCCACTGTGGTAGGTCGTTCCTGCGGCGGCTGCACCTCCTGCGCCACTACCTCCAGCACGCCCAGGCCACCCGCTACATATGCACTGCCTGCGGGGAGACCTTCGACGGAGCAAAGTGCCTCGCACAGCACATGGTTGGAGCTTCCAACACGACTAGATGTCCAGGTGACAGCATAACTTTGAAGCTGAGGAAAGAGTGCCGGATGCCCTTCTCCTGTCACTGTGGGCAGATGTTTTGTAGGCCTGCTGCTTTTCTCTGGCACAAACTGAAAAACACCCAAAGAACTTAACACTGAAATGGGCCCACAGCAGGGCCCTGTCTAGGCCCTATTCAAAGCAGTGGTTTTTCCATGGCTCACACAGGCAGGCAAGCCTATCATTTACTATGCTTAGGGGTAGAGGAGGACAATGCAGTTTGTGGACTTGTTTGACTTTTTTCACTGTGAATGAAAGATGATTCCTTAAGAAATAATCTATGTATGTATGTATTTGTTTAAAATGTGTTTTCACTTCCACTAAAACATTCTGATTTCACCAAAAGAGCAAAAATACAATCATATTAAAATTATATATTTTACTTGAGTTGTCTTTGTAAGAGGTCATAGGGTACATTAGGAAGACTAAAGCATTATCATTAATTCAGTTCCATGAGATGGCTATATTATTGTTAATAAGTAGGTTATGATTTAGCTGGTAGAACAATACTCATTCAAATACTTCCACTCACCAATGGCTTTAAATTGTCAGGAAGACCAGAAAATGTATTTACAATGCATGGTTTTATCATGTGCAAAAGAAAGCTGTAAACGCTTTCAGTTATCGTTTTTGCAGAATTTATCCTTTTGTAAGCCGATTTCACAATATTACCTGTACATGTGATCCTCATGTTAAAAAAACAAAATATATATATTTTTAAATTAAATATCTTAACTCCAGTTAATGAAAATACAGAAGTCCAGTTTAAATACAACCATGGGAATAGTTGTCCTCACAAGGTGCTTGATTTAGTAATGCCCCAGATTACCAGCCTTACCATTGGGGCTGGAGAACAGGTACAATTTGTGGATTCACAAAGTGAATGACATAAATTATGCTTATAAGACAATGCAGTGCCCCTGACCCATATTTCCCCATTCACACTTGAGTGCAACAGGTATTGAGAGCTGTGTTCTAAACATGCACACTCATTTAAAGACTGGCAACTTTTAATCCTACCTGTGTACTAAGTATAATTTGGCCGTTACTAGTCCAAAAACAATCCATGTCACACAAGTATTGTTTGGTAAAAGATTTCAAAAGTTTTTAGACTGATGATGTATTACCCATAGGCTGCCACAGAGACCCAAGAATATGACATCGTTTGACATTCATTCATGTCTATGACTGGTGTGTGATTGTCATGCGTGTACATATCCTCTGGGGGGAGCTGTCACATCAGAATTAGAATAACAGTGAGAAATGTCTCCATGTACTTTATGCAGGTTGACGTTTATTGTCGTGAGTCTTGCCCTGGAAGCAGAACTGAGCGGTTTCCACTAGATGGGCCACTTACAAAGTCAAAATTGGCTATATTGTCAAAATTAATGAAAACACAAATTTGGTTTGGCATTATGTTTAGCAGTGTGGTTAGGTTTCAAATCAGATTTTATGACTGTGGCTGTGCCAGATAGTGACCACTCTACAGAGCTGCCTCCAGTACATGAGTCATCCCAATAAATATCAGCCTGCATACTTTATTAGGCTATGCTACTTGTCTCTTGATCGTTATGAGAACAGCTTAACTATGTAAACTGACTGCTTCCCCATACAATCATCCTTAAAACAACAATATATGTCGGGCCTTAACAGTCTAGATTAGTTCTTTATGCGAAAGAGTCTGTTAAATTCAGAGTCTACTTTGGTAACTCCACAGTACCGTAGGGAGTGTTTGAGTGGGCGAGCGGGCAGCCCTTGAGACATGGCAACTGACTAGCAGTTTATCCCTCTGACTGAGGCCGTGTGAAGAGAAATTGTTTTATTTCCTAATCTAACAAAATGGAGAGGATTAGAACAGTAAGAGAACAGAGATGTGTATTTTAAAAGTGACCAGCAGCTCTCTCTAGTAATAAGGCAGTTGTCCCATACACTGGTGCCTCTGAGAATGTCACCTCTTTATACTTCCTGTTAGGAAAACCGTGTGGAATTACCGTTGTGTTTTACTTGTGGAAAAAGGTATGATTGAAAGATGCTTTGAGGGAGGCTGTCAATACTGAGTGGCATTCAAAGTTCCCCTCACATTTAAAAACGCTGTTTAAACCTCTCATTCCATAGGAACCAGGCATTATGTTTAGGAGCCTCCAATGTAACTTGTAACACTAATAGCAGGAGTTAGGGGACATACTTTACAGAGCCATCAGAGGGTGAACCCATAGAGCCCCTCCCTCTGAGATGACACAAGCTACAGAACCAGAGGCCATGTTACTGGAGTTCTTAATTGAGATTGTTAACGCAAAACCTTCTACATTAAACACATCTGATAAAAATACACCAGTCATCTATTTCAGACCCCCATGTAATAAAATGAAGTCCTTTTTCTTTTTTGTCTTTACAAGTACGAGTCGTTGTGCGTAGGGTCCATTCAGCCGCTGGGTCAGAACATGATGACCAGCCTTGGTCCTGGCAGTAGTCCAAGTGGTGCAGCAGGCCAAATGTTAAATGCAGCTTTGGGGGGAAGAGGATTCCCATCCCGGTCTGATGGAAATTACAGAAGGCTGGTAGCATCCATATTTAGTCTTTGGGAAAGGCCTGCAGCGAGTGTGGTTCACCCAACCACCACCACCACACAGCCACGAGTCACCTGTAGAGAGAGAGAGAGAATAGTTAGAATCTACAGTGCAGGTTATTCTCAAGCATGTTCATATCAAGTTTGGTTGTGATAGTTAAAGATGCTAGACATTTTTTCTTTTATTTTTGCATTGTAATTTCAGAAAATGTCCATAATATATCTGGCACTAATAGTGAAATTATAGTGTTTCACACAATTACTTACCCGCCAGTGTTGTGATTGGCAGTGATATTCGCCTATTGTTTTCTACTGCCGGAGCGGCATCTGTTGTCAAACTGTGAAAGCTGTTCGGACTTTGGCTGTGTTATCTAGTTGACAAAACAAGCACTGAATAGTGTAGGGAGTCATTGTACCATCTAAATGTTGTGAAATATATTTTCAATAATACAAAAATATAATTTTTACAGCTGTTTAAAGCTGGTGGACCAAAACCGGAAGTAACAGTAACAATATTTTTGTTATTGAAAATATATTTCACAGTGATTTAGTGCCATGATTCCTTACACTATTAAGTGCTTGTTTTCTCACATAAACGGAAAATGCAACCAGGAAATGACAGAGCAATTCCCACTAACACAGCCACAAAGTCAGAACAGCTTTGACAACAGATGCCGCTCTGGCTGGAAAAATCAATAGGTGAATATCACAACACTGGCGGATAAATAATACTGTGAAACTCTATCATTCCCCAATTAGCGCCAGATACTGTATATTATGGACATTTTCTGAAATTACATAAAAAATCCCTATTTGTAACACCTTTAAGGTCTACTGTAAAAACTGCTTAGGTTGTGGTTGTGAAATGGTCTAATCTCAGGGTTGTGTTTGGGTTGTGGTTGTCTTACCTATACCTGATATACAGTAACGGTTGTGGTTGTGTTAGCTGTACCTGATATGAGTTTTGTATTTGTATTTATTAAGGATCCCCATTAGCTGCTGCCAAGGCAGTAGCTACACTTCTTGGGGTCCAAACAAAATAAAACAGTACATCATACAACACATTATTACACCACTACTCTACCACTACATTCAGTATCTACAATACAAAATGGATAATACCACAATACAACAACATTACAATGTGTGTGCGTCTCTTTACAGTCCACGTTGTTGCATAAGGTGTAGTTTTATCTGTTTTTCAAATCAGATTTTTACTGCTTGCATGAGTTAATTGATGTGCAATAGAGTTCCATGTAGTCATGGCTCTGTGTAGTACTGTGTGTTTATCGGTGTCTGTTCTGGACTTGGAGACTGAAGAGACCCCTGGTCCCCTGGCCCCTGCATGGGTGTCTGAGCTGTGTGCTAGTCATTTGAACAGACAGCTTGGTGCTTTCATAATTTCAGCATCATACCTCTCACAAAGACAAGTAGTACTAGTGATGCAGTCAATGTCTCCTCTACTTTGAGCCATGAGAGATCGACATGCATGTTATTGATGTCAGCTCTCTGTGTACATTTAAGGACCAGCCGTGCTGCTCTGTTCTGGGGCAACTGTAATTTGCCGATGTCCCTCTTTGTGGCACTTTACCATATGACTGGGCAGTAGTCCAGCTGCAACAAAACTAGGGCCTGTAGGACTTGTTTTGTTGATAGCGATGTCAAGAAAGCAGAGCAGCACTTTATTACGCACAGACCTCTCCACATTTTTGCTACCGTTGCATCAATATGTTTTGACTGACAGTTTCTAATCCAGGATTACACATTATTCATTACAATATTAAGTTGAGGTTTAGGGTTTAGTGAATGGTTAGTCGAAGTTTTAGAAATATTTAGGACTAGCTAATTACTTGTCATCCATTCTAAAACTGACAGCAGGTCTTTGTTGTGTTGCAGTGATTTCACTTCCTGTGGTAGCTGACGTGTATGATGTTGAGTCATCAGCATAAATAGACACACAGGCTTTGCTCAGTGCCAGTGGCATGTCATTAGTAAAGATTTAAAAAAGTAAGGGGCCTAGTCAGCTGCCACCATTTTTTCCAAAAGTTTACTAAGGGTTGGTAGCAGGTTGATTGGTTGCCTGTTTGAACCAGTAAAAGGGGCTTTACTATTCTTGGGTAGCGGAATCACTATTCTTGGGTAGCGGAATCACTTTTGCTTCTCTCCAGGCCTGAGGGCACACACTTTCCTGTAGGCTTTGATTGAAGAGATTAAATAAGAGTGGCAATATAGTCCACCATCATCCTTAGTAATTTTCCATCCAAGTTGTAAGACCCAGGTGGTTTGTCATTGTTGATAGACAACAATCATTTTTTCACCTCTTCCACACTCACTTTACAGAATTCAAAATTACAATGTTTGTCCTTCATAATTTAGTCAGTTATTCATGGATGTGTAGGGGCAGAGTTTGTTGTTGGCTACATGCCTACATTTTCTAATCTTGCCAATGAAAAAATAATTTAAATAGTTGGCAATATCAGTGGGTTTTGTGATGAATGAGCCATCTGATTCAATGAAGGATGGAGCTGAGTTTGGCTTTTTGCCCAAAATTTCATTAAGGTGCTCCAAAGCTTTTTACTGTCATCCTTTATCTTTGTTTCATAGTAAAAAAAAATCATATTTTTTGTTTAGTTAAGTAAAATGTTTTATTTTATTTAACCTTTATTTAATTATGCAAGTCAGTTAAGAACAGAATCTTATTTACAATGTCGGCCTACCAAAAGTCAAAAGGCCTCATGTGGGGACGGAGGCTGGGATTAAAAATATAGGACAAAACACACATCACGACAAGAGAGACACAACATAAAGAGAGACCGAAGACAACACAGCATGATAGCACATGACATGACAACACAGCATGGTAGCAACAACACTCAATTTACAGTAAGTTTGCCAATCGGCTGTGCAGCTAGACTTATTTGCCATTCCTTTTGCCTCATCCCTCAACCAGGGATTTAACAGTTTTTACATTCATTTTCCTAATGGGTGCATGCCTATTAGTAACTGGAATAAGCAATTTCATCAAGTGCAACGTCCGGTTGCTCCTCATTACAAACCACAGACCAGCAAATATTATTTACATCTTCAACATAGGAATCATTACAAAACCTCGGTAGGATCTCTTATACACTATATTAGGCCCAGCCTTTGGTTTTCCTAGATATAACTTCTATATTTTGATCACTATATCTGATGGATGTGTAGATTTATGCAGCATTAGTAAAGATGTGATCAATACATTTGGATGATTTCATTCCTGTGCTGTTTGTAAATACAGTGGTAGGTTGATTGATAACCTGAACCAGGTTGCAGGCACTTGTTATAGTTTGAGGCTTTGTCTTGAGTGGACAGCTTGATGAATGCCCGTAAATGTTTAGGTTACCCAGAAAATATACCTCTCTGTTGATATCACATACATTATCAAGCATTTCACACATATTGTTCAGATAGTGACTGTTAGCACTTGGTTGGATTGTGGTTGGGTTAACTGTACCTGATATACAGTATGTGATGTGGTTGTGTTAGCTATACCTGATCTCAGGGTTGGGGTTGTGTTAGCTATACCTGATCTCAGGGTTGGAGTTGTGTTAGCTATACCTGATCTCAGGGTTGGGGTTGTGTTAGCTGTACCTGATTTCAGGGTTGGGGTTGTGTTAGCGCTACCTGATCTCAGGGTCGGGGTTGTGTTATCTGTACCTGATCTCAGGGTCGGGGTTGTGTTAGCTATACCTGATCTCAGGGTTGGGGTTGTGTTAGCTATACCTGATCTCAGGGTCGGGGTTGTGTTAGCTGTACCTGATCTCAGGGTTGGGGTTGTGTTATCTGTACCTGATCTCAGGGTTGGGGTTGTGTTATCTGTACCTGATCTCAGGGTCGGGGTTGTGTTAGCTATACCTGATCTCAGGGTCGGGGTTGTGTTAGCTATACCTGATCTCAGGGTCGGGGTTGTGTTAGCTGTACCTGATCTCAGGGTCGGGGTTGTGTTATCTGTACCTGATCTCAGGGTCGGGGTTGTGTTAGCTATACGTGATCTCAGGGTCGGGGTTGTGTTAGCTATACGTGATCTCAGGGTCGGGGTTGTGTTAGCTATACCTGATTTCAGGTTTGGGGTTGTGTTAGCTATACCTGATTTCAGGTTTGGGGTTGTGTTAGCTATACCTGATTTCAGGTTTGGGGTTGTGTTAGCTATACCTGATTTCAGGTTTGGGGTTGTGTTAGCTATACCTGATTTCAGGTTTGGGGTTGTGTTAGCTATACCTGATTTCAGGTTTGGGGTTGTGTTAGCTATACCTGATCTCAGGGTCGGGGTTGTGTTAGCTCTACCTGATCTCGGGGTCGGGGTTGTGTTAGCTATACCTGATTTCGGGGTCGAGGTCGTGTTAGCTATACCTGATCTCGGGGTCGGGGTCGTGTTAGCTATACCTGATCTCGGGGTCGGGGTCGTGTTAGCTATACCTGATCTCAGGGTCGGGGTCGTGTTAGCTATACCTGATCTCAGGGTCGGGGTTGTGTTAGCTATACCTGATCTCAGGTTTGGGGTTGTGTTAGCTGTACCTGATTTCAGGGTTGGGGTTGTGTTAGCTCTACCTGATCTCAGGGTTGGGGTTGTGTTAGCTCTACCTGATCTCAGGGTCGGGGTTGTGTTAGCTATACCTGATCTCAGGGTCGGGGTTGTGTTAGCTATACCTGATCTCAGGGTCGGGGTTGTGTTATCTGTACCTGATCTCAGGGTCGGGGTTGTGTTAGCTATACCTGATCTCAGGGTCGGGGTTGTGTTAGCTGTACCTGATCTCAGGGTCGGGGTTGTGTTATCTGTACCTGATCTCAGGGTCGGGGTTGTGTTATCTGTACCTGATCTCAGGGTCGGGGTTGTGTTAGCTCTACCTGATCTCAGGGTCGGGGTTGTGTTAGCTCTACCTGATCTCAGGGTCGGGGTTGTGTTAGCTATACCTCATCTCAGGGTCGGGGTTGTGTTAGCTCTACCTGATCTCAGGGTCGGGGTTGTGTTAGCTATACCTGATTTCGGGGTCGAGGTCGTGTTAGCTATACCTGATCTCGGGGTCGGGGTCGTGTTAGCTATACCTGATCTCGGGGTCGGGGTCGTGTTAGCTATACCTGATCTCAGGGTCGGGGTCGTGTTAGCTATACCTGATCTCAGGGTCGGGGTTGTGTTAGCTATACCTGATCTCAGGTTTGGGGTTGTGTTAGCTGTACCTGATTTCAGGGTTGGGGTTGTGTTAGCTCTACCTGATCTCAGGGTTGGGGTTGTGTTAGCTCTACCTGATCTCAGGGTCGGGGTTGTGTTAGCTATACCTGATCTCAGGGTCGGGGTTGTGTTAGCTATACCTGATCTCAGGGTCGGGGTTGTGTTATCTGTACCTGATCTCAGGGTCGGGGTTGTGTTAGCTATACCTGATCTCAGGGTCGGGGTTGTGTTAGCTGTACCTGATCTCAGGGTCGGGGTTGTGTTATCTGTACCTGATCTCAGGGTCGGGGTTGTGTTATCTGTACCTGATCTCAGGGTCGGGGTTGTGTTATCTGTACCTGATCTCAGGGTCGGGGTTGTGTTAGCTCTACCTGATCTCAGGGTCGGGGTTGTGTTAGCTATACCTCATCTCAGGGTCGGGGTTGTGTTAGCTATACCTGATCTCAGGCTCGGGGTTGTGTTAGCTATACCTGATTTCAGGGTTGCGGTTGTGTTAGCTCTACCTGATCTCAGGGTCGGGGGTTGTGTTAGCTCTACCTGATCTCAGGGTCGGGGTTGTGTTAGCTCTACCTGATCTCAGGGTCGGGGTTGTGTTAGCTCTACCTGATTTCAGGGTCGCGGTTGTGTTAGCTCTACCTGATCTCAGGGCGCGGGTTGTGTTAGCTATACCTGATCTCAGGGTCGGGGTTGTGTTAGCTATACCTGATCTCAGGGTCAGGGTTGTGTTAGCTATACCTGATCTCAGGGTCGGGGTTGTGTTAGCTATACCTGATCTCAGGGTCGGGGTTGTGTTAGCTCTACCTGATTTCAGGGTCGCGGTTGTGTTAGCTCTACCTGATCTCAGGGTCGGGGTTGTGTTAGCTATACCTGATCTCAGGGTCGGGGTTGTGTTAGCTATACCTGATCTCAGGGTCGGGGTTGTGTTAGCTCTACCTGATCTCAGGGTCGCGGTTGTGTTAGCTCTACCTGATCTCAGGGTCGGGGTTGTGTTAGCTCTACCTGATCTCAGGGTCGGGGTTGTGTTAGCTCTACCTGATCTCAGGGTCAGGGTTGTGTTAGCTATACCTGATCTCAGGGTCGGGGTTGTGTTAGCTATACCTGATCTCAGGGTCGGGGTTGTGTTAGCTCTACCTGATTTCAGGGTCGCGGTTGTGTTAGCTCTACCTGATCTCAGGGTCGGGGTTGTGTTAGCTATACCTGATCTCAGGGTCGGGGTTGTGTTAGCTATACCTGATCTCAGGGTCGGGGTTGTGTTAGCTCTACCTGATCTCAGGGTCGGGGTTGTGTTAGCTCTACCTGATCTCAGGGTCGGGGTTGTGTTAGCTCTACCTGATCTCAGGGTCGGGGTTGTGTTAGCTCTACCTGATCTCAGGGTCGGGGTTGTGTTAGCTCTACCTGATCTCAGGGTTGGGGTTGTGTTAGCTCTACCTGATCTCAGGGTTGGGGTTGTGTTAGCTCTACCTGATCTCAGGGTTGGGGTTGTGTTAGCTCTACCTGATTTCAGGGTCGGGGTTGTGTTAGCTGTACCTGATCTCACGGTCGGGGTTGTGTTAGCTCTACCTGATCTCAGGGTCGCGGTTGTGTTAGCTCTACCTGATCTCAGGGCGCGGGTTGTGTTAGCTATACCTGATCTCAGGGCGCGGGTTGTGTTAGCTATACCTGATCTCAGGGTCGGGGTTGTGTTAGCTATACCTGATCTCAGGGTCAGGGTTGTGTTAGCTATACCTGATCTCAGGGTCGGGGTTGTGTTAGCTATACCTGATCTCAGGGTCGGAGTTGTGTTAGCTATACCTGATCTCAGGTTTGGGGTTGTGTTAGCTGTACCTGATTTCAGGGTTGGGGTTGTGTTAGCGCTACCTGATCTCAGGGTCGGGGTTGTGTTAGCGCTACCTGATCTCAGGGTCGGGGTTGTGTTAGCTATACCTGATTTCAGGGTCGGGGTTGTGTTAGCTCTACCTGATCTCAGGGTTGGGGTTGTGTTAGCTCTACCTGATCTCAGGGTTGCGGTTGTGTTATCTGTACCTGATTTCAGGGTCGGGGTTGTGTTAGCTCTACCTGATCTCAGGGTTGGGGTTGTGTTAGCTCTACCTGATCTCAGGGTTGGGGTTGTGTTAGCTCTACCTGATCTCAGGGTTGGGGTTGTGTTAGCTCTACCTGATCTCAGGGTTGGGGTTGTGTTAGCTCTACCTGATTTCAGGGTCGGGGTTGTGTTAGCTGTACCTGATCTCACGGTCGGGGTTGTGTTAGCTATACCTGATCTCAGGGTCGGGGTTGTGTTAGCTCTACCTGATTTCAGGGTCGCGGTTGTGTTAGCTCTACCTGATCTCAGGGTCGGGGTTGTGTTAGCTATACCTGATCTCAGGGTCGGGGTTGTGTTAGCTCTACCTGATCTCAGGGTTGGGGTTGTGTTAGCTCTACCTGATCTCAGGGTTGGGGTTGTGTTAGCTCTACCTGATCTCAGGGTTGGGGTTGTGTTAGCTCTACCTGATTTCAGGGTTGGGGTTGTGTTAGCTGTACCTGATCTCACGGTCGGGGTTGTGTTAGCTATACCTGATCTCAGGGTCGCGGTTGTGTTAGCTCTACCTGATCTCAGGGTCGGGGTTGTGTTAGCTGTACCTGATCTCAGGGTCGGGGTTGTGTTATCTGTACCTGATCTCAGGGTCGGCGTTGTGTTATCTGTACCTGATCTCAGGGTCGGGGTTGTGTTAGCTCTACCTGATCTCAGGGTCGGGGTTGTGTTAGCTATACCTGATCTCAGGGTCGGGGTTGTGTTAGCTATACCTGATCTCAGGGTCGGGGTTGTGTTAGCTATACCTGAACTCAGGGTCGGGGTTGTGTTAGCTATACCTGATTTCAGGGTTGCGGTTGTGTTAGCTCTACCTGATCTCAGGGTCGGGGTTGTGTTAGCTATACCTGATCTCAGGGTCGGGGTTGTGTTAGCTGTACCTGATCTCAGGGTCGGGGTTGTGTTAGCTCTACCTGATCTCAGGGTCGGGGTTGTGTTAGCTCTACCTGATCTCAGGGTCGGGGTTGTGTTAGCTCTACCTGATCTCAGGGTCGGGGTTGTGTTATCTGTACCTGATTTCAGGGTCGGGGTTGTGTTATCTGTACCTGATTTCAGGGTCGGGGTTGTGTTAGCTCTACCTGATCTCAGGGTGGGGGTTGTGTTAGCTCTACCTGATCTCAGGGTTGGGGTTGTGTTAGCTCTACCTGATCTCAGGGTTGGGGTTGTGTTAGCTCTACCTGATCTCAGGGTTGGGGTTGTGTTAGCTCTACCTGATTTCAGGGTTGGGGTTGTGTTAGCTGTACCTGATCTCACGGTCGGGGTTGTGTTAGCTATACCTGATCTCAGGGTCGGGGTTGTGTTAGCTCTACCTGATTTCAGGGTCGCGGTTGTGTTAGCTCTACCTGATCTCAGGGTCGGGGTTGTGTTAGCTATACCTGATCTCAGGGTCGGGGTTGTGTTAGCTATACCTGATCTCAGGGTCGGGGTTGTGTTAGCTATACCTGATATCAGAGTGGGGGTTGTGTTAGCTCTACCTGATCTCAGGGTTGCGGTTGTGTTAGCTCTACCTGATCTCAGGGTCGGGGTTGTGTTAGCTCTACCTGATCTCAGGGTCGGGGTTGTGTTAGCTCTACCTGATCTCAGGGTCGGGGTTGTGTTATCTGTACCTGATCTCAGGGTCGGGGTTGTGTTAGCTATACCTGATCTCAGGGTTGGGGTTGTGTTAGCTATACCTGATCTCAGGGTTGGAGTTGTGTTAGCTATACCTGATCTCAGGGTTGGGGTTGTGTTAGCTGTACCTGATTTCAGGGTTGGGGTTGTGTTAGCGCTACCTGATCTCAGGGTTGGGGTTGTGTTATCTGTACCTGATCTCAGGGTCGGGGTTGTGTTAGCTATACCTGATCTCAGGGTCGGGGTTGTGTTAGCTATACCTGATCTCAGGGTCGGGGTTGTGTTAGCTGTACCTGATCTCAGGGTCGGGGTTGTGTTATCTGTACCTGATCTCAGGGTCGGGGTTGTGTTAGCTATACGTGATCTCAGGGTCGGGGTTGTGTTAGCTATACCTGATTTCAGGTTCGGGGTTGTGTTAGCTATACCTGATTTCAGGTTTGGGGTTGTGTTAGCTATACCTGATTTCAGGTTTGGGGTTGTGTTAGCTATACCTGATCTCAGGGTCGGGGTTGTGTTAGCTCTACCTGATCTCAGGGTCGGGGTTGTGTTAGCTATACCTGATTTCGGGGTCGAGGTCGTGTTAGCTATACCTGATCTCGGGGTCGGGGTCGTGTTAGCTATACCTGATCTCGGGGTCGGGGTCGTGTTAGCTATACCTGATCTCGGGGTCGGGGTCGTGTTAGCTATACCTGATCTCGGGGTCGGGGTTGTGTTAGCTATACCTGATCTCAGGGTTGGAGTTGTGTTAGCTATACCTGATCTCAGGTTTGGGGTTGTGTTAGCTGTACCTGATTTCAGGGTTGGGGTTGTGTTAGCTCTACCTGATCTCAGGGTTGGGGTTGTGTTAGCTATACCTGATCTCAGGGTCGGGGTTGTGTTAGCTATACCTGATCTCAGGGTCGGGGTTGTGTTATCTGTACCTGATCTCAGGGTCGGGGTTGTGTTAGCTCTACCTGATCTCAGGGTCGGGGTTGTGTTAGCTATACCTCATCACAGGGTCGGGGTTGTGTTAGCTATACCTGATCTCAGGGTCGGGGTTGTGTTAGCTATACCTGATTTCAGGGTTGCGGTTGTGTTAGCTCTACCTGATCTCAGGGTCGGGGGTTGTGTTAGCTCTACCTGATCTCAGGGTCGGGGTTGTGTTAGCTCTACCTGATCTCAGGGTCGGGGTTGTGTTAGCTCTACCTGATTTCAGGGTCGCGGTTGTGTTAGCTCTACCTGATCTCAGGGCGCGGGTTGTGTTAGCTATACCTGATCTCAGGGTCGGGGTTGTGTTAGCTATACCTGATCTCAGGGTCAGGGTTGTGTTAGCTATACCTGATCTCAGGGTCGGGGTTGTGTTAGCTATACCTGATCTCAGGGTCGGAGTTGTGTTAGCTATACCTGATCTCAGGTTTGGGGTTGTGTTAGCTGTACCTGATTTCAGGGTCGGGGTTGTGTTAGCGCTACCTGATCTCAGGGTCGGGGTTGTGTTAGCGCTACCTGATCTCAGGGTCGGGGTTGTGTTAGCTATACCTGATTTCAGGGTCGGGGTTGTGTTAGCTCTACCTGATCTCAGGGTTGGGGTTGTGTTAGCTCTACCTGATCTCAGGGTTGCGGTTGTGTTATCTGTACCTGATTTCAGGGTCGGGGTTGTGTTAGCTCTACCTGATCTCAGGGTTGGGGTTGTGTTAGCTCTACCTGATCTCAGGGTTGGGGTTGTGTTAGCTCTACCTGATCTCAGGGTTGGGGTTGTGTTAGCTCTACCTGATCTCAGGGTTGGGGTTGTGTTAGCTCTACCTGATTTCAGGGTCGGGGTTGTGTTAGCTGTACCTGATCTCACGGTCGGGGTTGTGTTAGCTATACCTGATCTCAGGGTCGGGGTTGTGTTAGCTCTACCTGATTTCAGGGTCGCGGTTGTGTTAGCTCTACCTGATCTCAGGGTCGGGGTTGTGTTAGCTATACCTGATCTCAGGGTCGGGGTTGTGTTAGCTATACCTGATCTCAGGGTCGGGGTTGTGTTAGCTCTACCTGATCTCAGGGTCGGGGTTGTGTTAGCTCTACCTGATCTCAGGGTCGGGGTTGTGTTAGCTCTACCTGATCTCAGGGTCGGGGTTGTGTTAGCTCTACCTGATCTCAGGGTCGGGGTTGTGTTAGCTCTACCTGATCTCAGGGTTGGGGTTGTGTTAGCTCTACCTGATCTCAGGGTCGGGGTTGTGTTAGCTCTACCTGATTTCAGGGTCGGGGTTGTGTTAGCTGTACCTGATCTCACGGTCGGGGTTGTGTTAGCTCTACCTGATCTCAGGGTCGGGGTTGTGTTAGCTCTACCTGATCTCAGGGTCGGGGTTGTGTTAGCTCTACCTGATTTCAGGGTCGCGGTTGTGTTAGCTCTACCTGATCTCAGGGTCGGAGTTGTGTTAGCTATACCTGATCTCAGGTTTGGGGTTGTGTTAGCTGTACCTGATTTCAGGGTTGGGGTTGTGTTAGCGCTACCTGATCTCAGGGTCGGGGTTGTGTTAGCGCTACCTGATCTCAGGGTCGGGGTTGTGTTAGCTATACCTGATTTCAGGGTCGGGGTTGTGTTAGCTCTACCTGATCTCAGGGTTGGGGTTGTGTTAGCTCTACCTGATCTCAGGGTTGCGGTTGTGTTATCTGTACCTGATTTCAGGGTCGGGGTTGTGTTAGCTCTACCTGATCTCAGGGTTGGGGTTGTGTTAGCTCTACCTGATCTCAGGGTTGGGGTTGTGTTAGCTCTACCTGATCTCAGGGTTGGGGTTGTGTTAGCTCTACCTGATCTCAGGGTTGGGGTTGTGTTAGCTCTACCTGATTTCAGGGTCGGGTTGTGTTAGCTGTACCTGATCTCACGGTCGGGGTTGTGTTAGCTCTACCTGATCTCAGGGTCGGGGTTGTGTTAGCTCTACCTGATTTCAGGGTCGCGGTTGTGTTAGCTCTACCTGATCTCAGGGTCGGGGTTGTGTTAGCTATACCTGATCTCAGGGTCGGGGTTGTGTTAGCTCTACCTGATCTCAGGGTCGGGGTTGTGTTAGCTCTACCTGATCTCAGGGTCGGGGTTGTGTTAGCTCTACCTGATCTCAGGGTCGGGGTTGTGTTAGCTCTACCTGATCTCAGGGTCGGGGTTGTGTTAGCTCTACCTGATCTCAGGGTTGGGGTTGTGTTAGCTCTACCTGATCTCAGGGTTGGGGTTGTGTTAGCTCTACCTGATCTCAGGGTTGGGGTTGTGTTAGCTCTACCTGATCTCAGGGTTGGGGTTGTGTTAGCTCTACCTGATTTCAGGGTTGGGGTTGTGTTAGCTGTACCTGATCTCACGGTCGGGGTTGTGTTAGCTATACCTGATCTCAGGGTCGCGGTTGTGTTAGCTCTACCTGATCTCAGGGTCGGGGTTGTGTTAGCTGTACCTGATCTCAGGGTCGGGGTTGTGTTATCTGTACCTGATCTCAGGGTCGGCGTTGTGTTATCTGTACCTGATCTCAGGGTCGGCGTTGTGTTATCTGTACCTGATCTCAGGGTCGGGGTTGTGTTAGCTATACCTGATCTCAGGGTCGGGGTTGTGTTAGCTATACCTGATCTCAGGGTCGGGGTTGTGTTAGCTATACCTGATCTCAGGGTCGGGGTTGTGTTAGCTATACCTGATTTCAGGGTTGCGGTTGTGTTAGCTCTACCTGATCTCAGGGTCGGGGTTGTGTTAGCTATACCTGATCTCAGGGTCGGGGTTGTGTTACCTGTACCTGATCTCAGGGTCGGGGTTGTGTTAGCTCTACCTGATCTCAGGGTCGGGGTTGTGTTAGCTCTACCTGATCTCAGGGTCGGGGTTGTGTTATCTGTACCTGATCTCAGGGTCGGGGTTGTGTTATCTGTACCTGATTTCAGGGTCGGGGTTGTGTTATCTGTACCTGATTTCAGGGTCGGGGTTGTGTTAGCTCTACCTGATCTCAGGGTGGGGGTTGTGTTAGCTCTACCTGATCTCAGGGTTGGGGTTGTGTTAGCTCTACCTGATCTCAGGGTTGGGGTTGTGTTAGCTCTACCTGATCTCAGGGTTGGGGTTGTGTTAGCTCTACCTGATTTCAGGGTTGGGGTTGTGTTAGCTGTACCTGATCTCACGGTCGGGGTTGTGTTAGCTATACCTGATCTCAGGGTCGGGGTTGTGTTAGCTCTACCTGATTTCAGGGTCGCGGTTGTGTTAGCTCTACCTGATCTCAGGGTCGGGGTTGTGTTAGCTATACCTGATCTCAGGGTCGGGGTTGTGTTAGCTATACCTGATCTCAGGGTCGGGGTTGTGTTAGCTATACCTGATATCAGAGTGGGGGTTGTGTTAGCTCTACCTGATCTCAGGGTTGCGGTTGTGTTAGCTCTACCTGATCTCAGGGTCGGGGTTGTGTTAGCTCTACCTGATCTCAGGGTCGGGGTTGTGTTAGCTCTACCTGATCTCAGGGTCGGGGTTGAGTTATCTCTACCTGATCTCAGGGTCGGGGTTGTGTTAGCTATACCTGATTTCAGGGTTGGGGTTGTGTTAGCTATACCTGATCTCAGGTTCGGGGTTGTGTTAGCTATACCTGATCTCAGGGTCGGGGTTGTGTTAGCTATACGTGATCTCAGGGTCGGGGTTGTGTTAGCTATACCTGATCTCAGGATCGGGGTTGTGTTAGCTATACGTGATCTCAGGGTCGGGGTTGTGTTAGCTCTACCTGATTTCAGGGTCGGGGTTGTGTTAGCTATACGTGATCTCAGGGTTGGGGTTGTGTTAGCTATACCTGATCTCAGGGTTGGGGTTGTGTTAGCTATACGTGATCTCAGGGTTGGGGTTGTGTTAGCTATACGTGATCTCAGGGTCGGGGTTGTGTTAGCTCTACCTGATTTCAGGGTTGGGGTTGTGTTAGCTATACGTGATCTCAGGGTTGGGGTTGTGTTAGCTATACGTGATTTCAGGTTTTGGGTTGTGTTAGCTATACCTGATCTCAGGGTTGGGGTTGTGTTAGCTCTACCTGATCTCAGGGTCGGGGTTGTGTTAGCTCTACCTGATCTCAGGGTCGGGGTTGTGTTAGCTATACCTGATCTCAGGGTCGGGGTTGTGTTAGCTATACCTGATCTCAGGGTCGGGGTTGTGTTAGCTATACCTGATTTCAGGGTTGCGGTTGTGTTAGCTCTACCTGATCTCAGGGTCGGGGTTGTGTTAGCTATACCTGATCTCAGGGTCGGGGTTGTGTTAGCTGTACCTGATCTCAGGGTTGGGGTTGTGTTAGCTCTACCTGATCTCAGGGTTGGGGTTGTGTTAGCTCTACCTGATCTCAGGGTCGGGGTTGTGTTATCTGTACCTGATTTCAGGGTCGGGGTTGTGTTATCTGTACCTGATTTCAGGGTCGGGGTTGTGTTATCTGTACCTGATTTCAGGGTCGGGGTTGTGTTAGCTCTACCTGATCTCAGGGTTGGGGTTGTGTTAGCTCTACCTGATCTCAGGGTTGGGGTTGTGTTAGCTCTACCTGATCTCAGGGTTGGGGTTGTGTTAGCTCTACCTGATTTCAGGGTTGGGGTTGTGTTAGCTGTACCTGATCTCACGGTCGGGGTTGTGTTAGCTATACCTGATCTCAGGGTCGGGGTTGTGTTAGCTCTACCTGATTTCAGGGTCGCGGTTGTGTTAGCTCTACCTGATCTCAGGGTCGGGGTTGTGTTAGCTATACCTGATCTCAGGGTCGGAGTTGTGTTAGCTATACCTGATCTCAGGGTCGGGGTTGTGTTAGCTCTACCTGATCTCAGGGTCGGGGTTGTGTTAGCTCTACCTGATCTCAGGGTTGGGGTTGTGTTAGCTCTACCTGATCTCAGGGTTGGGGTTGTGTTAGCTCTACCTGATCTCAGGGTTGGGGTTGTGTTAGCTCTACCTGATCTCAGGGTTGGGGTTGTGTTAGCTCTACCTGATCTCAGGGTTGGGGTTGTGTTAGCTATACGTGATCTCAGGGT
Source organism: Salvelinus alpinus (assembly GCF_045679555.1). Classification (NCBI taxonomy): domain Eukaryota; kingdom Metazoa; phylum Chordata; class Actinopteri; order Salmoniformes; family Salmonidae; genus Salvelinus; species Salvelinus alpinus. The sequence goes on along the minus strand of NC_092120.1, from coordinate 1,973,115 downwards.
TGCGGTTGTGTTAGCTATACCTGATCTCACGGTCGGGGTTGTGTTAGCTATACCTGATCTCAGGGTCGCGGTTGTGTTAGCTCTACCTGATCTCAGGGTCGGGGTTGTGTTAGCTATACCTGATCTCAGGGTCGCGGTTGTGTTAGCTCTACCTGATCTCAGGGTCGGGGTTGTGTTAGCTATACCTGATCTCAGGGTCGGGGTTGTGTTAGCTCTACCTGATCTCAGGGTCGGGGTTGTGTTATCTCTACCTGATCTCAGGGTTGGGGTTGTGTTAGCTCTACCTGATTTCAGGGTTGGGGTTGTGTTAGCTGTACCTGATCTCACGGTCGGGGTTGTGTTAGCTATACCTGATCTCAGGGTCGGGGTTGTGTTAGCTCTACCTGATTTCAGGGTCGCGGTTGTGTTAGCTCTACCTGATCTCAGGGTCGGGGTTGTGTTAGCTATACCTGATCTCAGGGTCGGGGTTGTGTTAGCTATACCTGATCTCAGGGTCGGGGTTGTGTTAGCTATACCTGATATCAGAGTGGGGGTTGTGTTAGCTCTACCTGATCTCAGGGTTGCGGTTGTGTTAGCTCTACCTGATCTCAGGGTCGGGGTTGTGTTAGCTCTACCTGATCTCAGGGTCGGGGTTGTGTTAGCTCTACCTGATCTCAGGGTCGGGGTTGAGTTATCTCTACCTGATCTCAGGGTCGGGGTTGTGTTAGCTATACCTGATTTCAGGGTTGGGGTTGTGTTAGCTATACCTGATCTCAGGTTCGGGGTTGTGTTAGCTATACCTGATCTCAGGGTCGGGGTTGTGTTAGCTATACGTGATCTCAGGGTCGGGGTTGTGTTAGCTATACCTGATCTCAGGATCGGGGTTGTGTTAGCTATACGTGATCTCAGGGTCGGGGTTGTGTTAGCTCTACCTGATTTCAGGGTCGGGGTTGTGTTAGCTATACGTGATCTCAGGGTTGGGGTTGTGTTAGCTATACCTGATCTCAGGGTTGGGGTTGTGTTAGCTATACGTGATCTCAGGGTTGGGGTTGTGTTAGCTATACGTGATCTCAGGGTCGGGGTTGTGTTAGCTCTACCTGATTTCAGGGTTGGGGTTGTGTTAGCTATACGTGATCTCAGGGTTGGGGTTGTGTTAGCTATACGTGATTTCAGGTTTTGGGTTGTGTTAGCTATACCTGATCTCAGGGTTGCGGTTGTGTTAGCTCTACCTGATCTCAGGGTCGGGGTTGTGTTAGCTCTACCTGATCTCAGGGTCGGGGTTGTGTTAGCTATACCTGATCTCAGGGTCGGGGTTGTGTTAGCTATACCTGATCTCAGGGTTGGGGTTGTGTTAGCTATACCTGATTTCAGGGTTGCGGTTGTGTTAGCTCTACCTGATCTCAGGGTCGGGGTTGTGTTAGCTATACCTGATCTCAGGGTCGGGGTTGTGTTAGCTGTACCTGATCTCAGGGTCGGGGTTGTGTTAGCTCTACCTGATCTCAGGGTCGGGGTTGTGTTAGCTCTACCTGATCTCAGGGTCGGGGTTGTGTTATCTGTACCTGATTTCAGGGTCGGGGTTGTGTTATCTGTACCTGATTTCAGGGTCGGGGTTGTGTTATCTGTACCTGATTTCAGGGTCGGGGTTGTGTTAGCTCTACCTGATCTCAGGGTTGGGGTTGTGTTAGCTCTACCTGATCTCAGGGTTGGGGTTGTGTTAGCTCTACCTGATCTCAGGGTTGGGGTTGTGTTAGCTCTACCTGATTTCAGGGTTGGGGTTGTGTTAGCTGTACCTGATCTCACGGTCGGGGTTGTGTTAGCTATACCTGATCTCAGGGTCGGGGTTGTGTTAGCTCTACCTGATTTCAGGGTCGAGGTTGTGTTAGCTCTACCTGATCTCAGGGTCGGGGTTGTGTTAGCTATACCTGATCTCAGGGTCGGGGTTGTGTTAGCTATACCTGATCTCAGGGTCGGGGTTGTGTTAGCTCTACCTGATCTCAGGGTCGGGGTTGTGTTAGCTCTACCTGATCTCAGGGTTGGGGTTGTGTTAGCTCTACCTGATCTCAGGGTTGGGGTTGTGTTAGCTCTACCTGATCTCAGGGTTGGGGTTGTGTTAGCTCTACCTGATCTCAGGGTTGGGGTTGTGTTAGCTCTACCTGATCTCAGGGTTGGGGTTGTGTTAGCTATACGTGATCTCAGGGTTGGGGTTGTGTTAGCTATACCTGATCTCACGGTCGGGGTTGTGTTAGCTATACCTGATCTCAGGGTCGCGGTTGTGTTAGCTCTACCTGATCTCAGGGTCGGGGTTGTGTTAGCTATACCTGATCTCAGGGTCGGGGTTGTGTTAGCTCTACCTGATCTCAGGGTCGGGGTTGTGTTAGCTCTACCTGATCTCAGGGTCGGGGTTGTGTTAGCTATACCTGATTTCAGGGTCGGGGTTGTGTTAGCTATACCTGATCTCAGGTTTGGGGTTGTGTTAGCTATACCTGATCTCAGGGTCGGGGTTGTGTTAGCTATACGTGATCTCAGGGTCGGGGTTGTGTTAGCTATACCTGATCTCAGGATTGGGGTTGTGTTAGCTATACCTGATCTCAGGATTGGGGTTGTGTTAGCTATACGTGATCTCAGGGTTGGGGTTGTGTTAGCTATACGTGATTTCAGGTTTGGGGTTGTGTTAGCTATACCTGATCTCAGGGTTGGGGTTGTGTTAGCTCTACCTGATCTCAGGGTTGGGGTTGTGTTAGCTCTACCTGATCTCAGGGTTGGGGTTGTGTTAGCTCTACCTGATCTCAGGGTCGGGGTTGTGTTAGCTATACCTGATCTCAGGGTTGGGGTTGTGTTAGCTATACGTGATTTCAGGGTTGGGGTTGTGTTAGCTGTACCTGATTTCAGGGTTGCGGTAGCGCAGGGCCTGTGCCAGCAGCTCAGAGGTCTGTTGGAAGCAGTGGCTCAGCTCGTCTAACTTCTGCTCCATGGAGATGATGCGCTGCTCCAGCTCCCGGTACGAGTTGTTCCAGTTGGCACTCAAGTCGCACATGATCATCTGCATCTGTTCACCATCAATCAACCAACCAACCAAACAAACAACCAAACATGATCATCTGCATCTGTTCACCATCAATCAACCAACCAACCAAACAAACAACCAAACATGATCATCTGCATCTGTTCACCATCAATCAACCAACCAACCAAACAAACAACCAAACATGATCATCTGCATCTGTTCACCATCAGTCAACCAACCAACCAAACAAACAACCAAACATGATCATCTGCATCTGTTCACCATCAATCAACCAACCAACCAAACAAACAACCAAACATGATCATCTGCATCTGTTCACCATCAATCAACCAACCAACCAAACAAACAACCAAACATGATCATCTGCATCTGGGGCCTGTTGCACAAAAGTAGAATTAAGACATCCGGGATAAATGACTCAGCTGAGCTCAATGAAGCCAAAACATGTGCGTCCAGGCTTAATTGGTTGCACAAAGACCAAGCCAGGATGAGCAGACACGGATTCATTAAGCCAGGTGAAACCAATCCTGGATAGGTGCGCGCTCACGGCTCACTCAAATAGACCCCGCCACAGATCACAGATTAACTGATTTACCATGGCAACTAGAGCCGCGTACTTTTCCCCGTCGGAAGCACAAATCCTCATGGAGGCATACGAGGAGGTAAAAGATATAATTAAGAAGAAAGGCAACACCGCCACAGTGATAAAGCAAAGAGAAAAAGCGTGGCTAAGTATTGCAGACCGCCTGAATGCGTAAGTAGTGCACAATTACACACTCACCGCTCCGCTGAAACATCACAATTACAATTCAAATATTTAATTCACATCTCCAAAAATGCAGTTGTACTGTAATTATGAAACGGTTAAATTTTTAATTGAAATGCACTGCAGATATGAGTGAAATTGTGTAAAGTAACTCCATCACACTGTATAAAGCTATGATACATTTTTTGATATTTTTACTGAAAACAAGACAAAAATACCAAGTAATTTTTTGCAGTGTGACTCCATTAAATGTGTGTGTGTGTGTGTGTGTGTGTGTGTGTGTAGATTAAACATGAACGGGCCAAAACGGACATGGCAGCAGGTCAAAATCAAATACAAGAACATTCTGCAGAATGGTATGGTCCCTGACTAATATTTAACAAAGCACAAGCATATATTGTACCCAGAAGGTGCCTGCTCACACATTGTCTGTACTGTTTTAGCAGTGAAAAAGAATACCCACAGACAAGGCACGGGTGGTGGGTCACCAAAGGCTGACCTTACCCCAGCAGAGGACATGGCCTTGGAGCTAAATAAAGGCAGGCCCGTCTTAGAGGGGATCCCTGGGGGGAAAGAGACGAGCATAGGTTCCTCCCAAGATGCCACCCGCTTCATTCAAGGTATGTCCTTCCATCTCTACATGGGATACAACCACATTCATATTGAATCAATTTGGACTGTCTGACTTTGGTTTACCTATTGCCTTGCAGTGTCTGGCAGCACTGTGTTCCTGTTAGAGCCACCAGCACAAGCACCAGACGATGCTGATCCAGTGAGTACTCCATCAAAGGCATACTGTAGGCCTGGCATGTCTTGTCTACTAGCTTCAATATGAATCCGATTAAATGTGATAGGGTGAAGGCCCCAGTGCAGCAGCAACAGCACATGATGGAGACGATGATGAGGAGGAGACCATCTCTCTGGATTCCAGAAGGCATGAGGTATCATGTTAAGACTGTGAAAGTACTATTTACTCTACAATGGTGAGGAGTCCTCATCAAAATCAAAAAATCTAATTTCTTTTACAGGACCCAGATGCTATACAGTGGGAAAACCAGCCTGGCAACATAGTGCGTATTAATAAAAGGACACCACATCCTGCCAAATTCCAGCTGCGCTAATTGTATTGTGTTCACAGAGCTCACAAGCTATCAGAAAGTTGTATGGCAACCACCTCCGGCGCCAAATAGAACTGGCAGACATAGACATTCAGTACAAGAAGAAAAAGATGGAAAATCTTGCACTGGAGTCCGAAATAAAAAAGAGGACAATTAGGAAACTGGACCTTGAAATAAAAAAACTTGAGAGGGAGGTGAGATATGCCTTCAATGTACACTGTATGCTAACTGTAACACAAATGTATTAATCATTATTTTTCTTTCCTCCCCCAGCTCCAAGAAGATGACACAGCTCAAAATAAAAATTAGGTATATTCTCGTAAAGTCAAGTGAGCCATGACATATGAGCTCTTATTGTGAGCACACAGGACGGTGGCATCTTTCTAAGTTTTTTTTTATTTTCCCAGCAATCAGTACAACCAAGTCATCGTTATAAGGCATCGCCCTCTTTTGCCCACCCCCCCAGCACCAGGTGTGGCCACTAGCCTATATGAAGGCCCAAAATTGTGTGTTCCTTTCTGCTCTGACAATGGCATGCCCATTCGTGCGAGATGTGGTGGATGAAGAAGCACTTGTGCTGAGGAGAGCCTTCAGGCGAGAAAGGGTCTTCAGGGACCGGTTGGACCCACTGGCCTTCCCTGATGACCATCTATATGAAAGATACAGGTTTTCTGCAGATGGCATCAGGTATCTATGCAGACTACTGGGTCCCAGGATTAAGCACCGCACTGCACGGAGCCATGCACTGAGTGTGGAGCAAATGGTTTGTGTGGCCTTGCGCTTTTTTGCTAGTGGAGCCTTCCTGTACTCAGTGGGGGATGCAGAACAGCTGAACAAGGCCACAATTTGCCGCACAATAAGGAGTGTGTGTCTGGCTATCAAAGCATTAGCAGATGTCTTCATCTCCTTCCCTGGCCACAGAAGACTCTGTGACATCAAAGAGGAGTTCTATAGGATTGCAGGTAAGAGGATCTACAAATTACAGGACAACTGTTAACACATAGTAGGATACTCATTACTTTGTGTGACAGGTTTCCCCAATGTCATTGGTGCAGTGGACTGCACACACATAAGGATAAAAGCCCCCTCAGGTGCCCATGAGGCCGATTTTGTGAATAGGAAATCCTTTCACAGCATTAATGTTCAGGTGAACATAACTTTTTGATATTGTCCATTGACGAACACTCTGCATTGCCAGTGATGTGCATTGATTGGTGTAATATTCCTCATCTTATGATTTCAGATGGTCTGCAATGCTGACTGTGTGATCAGCAATGTTGTGGCAAAATGGCCTGGCTCAGTCCATGACTCCAGAATCTTTCGGGCCTCTGAAATCTATCAGTGCCTATCACAAGGTAAGCCACACAACCCCTATTTATAACCATCATGGCTGTGTCAAGAATATCACTGTGTTTATGAGGTAGTAATGATGAGATTTTGTGTTGACAGGTGAATTCTCTGGTGTGTTGCTGGGAGACAGGGGGTATGGCTGCCAGCCTTTTCTCCTGACACCTTTCACAGACCCCCAGGAAGCACAGCAGGCCTACAACCATGCCCATGCCAGGACCAGGGCCAGAGTTGAAATGACCTTTGGCCTCCTGAAGGCACGCTTTCACTGCCTTCACAAATTAAGGGTCAGCCCTGTTAGGGCATGTGATATTACTGTGGCTTGTGCTGTCCTCCACAATGTGGCCTGCCTGAGGAAGGAGAGGGCCCCCAGAGTGCCACCAGCCATGGACTGGGACAATCCGGCAATCTTCCCTGATGACGACAGTGGTCGGCTGCTGAGGGACCAATATGTGTTGAATTATTTTAGTTAGTATGTGTGCTTTCAATTTTGGTTAAATATGTCCTGCGGTGGCAGAGGAATTTGGGTTTTTTTGGGTTCGTTTTTTGACGAATTTGGCCTCTTATGATGTTTGTGCGGTATACTGTGTGTAATACAAGGCTGCAGGGAGGCTACTGCATCCATTCATTTGTCTGTTCAGTTGATGTGTATGGATTTGTCCTGCATTTATTTTAGTGTGCAGACATGCAGGGTGTGTTATATACAGACCTTTGAATGTGTATGTATCATTTTGTATAATATGCTTGGATTCTGTGCTTTCCATCTTGTAGAGTCACTGTGACTTCAGTTTCGAAAGGAGCTGATGGTTTACCTGCTTTGTTTTGTCCTTATTCAATAAAGGAACATAATGTTACACATTGTGTTTTTATATTCATATGGAATGTGTATTTGTTTATATGACAGAGTACTAGGGCCACACTGAAGAAAAAGGATAAAGTCATAAATTTATGAGGCTGGTTCTTTCTGCAGAAAAGCTACATATTGTTTTTACAGTTTTGATACTTATGACAATGTGATACTTAATATTCTGGCACATCAGCATGTCTTTGTTTATGAAACCATACTGAAGTACAATTTCACGAAATGCCCCACATCTGTCATTTTAACAACTGTCCTCCTTTAAAACAACTGGTTACAATATTATGACTTGTGTTTTTTTCCCCTCTGTGGCCCTAATATTCTATCATTTTATATATAGCCTTATAGTCTATGGGAAACTGTAAATTATCTAATGATAGCAACATCATCTAAAAATCATTTTTTATCCAAAATCATTGAAATTAATGATCACAAACATTTAAATAATAACAGTGGGTCTAGTTATATGTGATAACAATGTATAGTGAGCAGTGAAATAACTATTGGTTTCCATTTGTGGTGACTGCTGACTGACATTAGGGATGAGATTAAATAGATCCTGGAATTTAGCCTGGTCTGGAGCAGGCTAGCTCCACAGAATAAATCTCCATGGTAATTTATACCATAACATATCCTCCTGCCCCCTATCCATCTTTAGTGCAACCGGATTACGGATCAATTGAGCCAGGATCACCAAGATATCCTGGCTTAATCCCTTATCCTAGTTTTGTGCAACAGGCCCCTGTTCACCATCAATCAACCAACCAACCAAACAAACAACCAAACATGATCATCTGCATCTGTTCACCATCAATCAACCAACCAACCAAACAAACAACCAAACATGATCATCTGCATCTGTTCACCATCAATCAACCAACCAACCAAATATGATCATCTGCATCTGTTCACCATCAATCAACCAACCAAACATGATCATTTGCATCTGTTCACCATCAATCAACCATCAATCAACCAAACATGATCATCTGCATCTGTTCACCATCAATCAACCATCAATCAACCAAACATGATCATCTGCATCTGTTCACCATCGATCAACCATCAATCAACCAAACATTATCATCTGCATCTGTTCACCGTCAATCAACCAAACAAACGATTAAACAGACAATTAATCCATTCACCCAATGCTAGTTGTGTTGTGTTTTTTATAGTTAATGTCGTAACAACACAAGCATGCCAAACAAAATCCAGACATGGAATTCAGATAAACCCAGACTTAACCCCAGATGAGCTGAAGGTGACAGTGGCAACTCTCTTGGGGGAATCAACTCCCTAGGGTAGTTAAAACATTGAGGGGAACCACATACATCACATGTACATATCTCCCATCTCCCATGTCTCCTGTGACCGTTTCTTCCTCATAAACTGGTTCCTGTGTTCCATATACACATGAGCTGGACTTGCACAAATATATTGATCAATTTAATTAATAAAAGTGCTCACCACCCATTAACTATAGCCATTTTCTTTAGTTGTGCATTCTTTGCCAGGTATACTGCCCATTAGGTAAAAAGCTCTGAGTCTAGGATTACATCACAGAGTGACTTGAACCTTCTGCTAGAACTCGTGGCTGTTTTATAGAGTTTTATGCGTCTTTTACAGACATTTTATGTGTCTCAACACCTAGTAATAAATTACACAGCAAATGTAATATACTGGATAATGGTCTGTGTAAAAGTGTGGTTATTACCTGGATCTGGGTTATCCTGCACACGTGTGTGTGTGTGTGTGTGTGTGTGTGTGTGTGTGTGTGTGTGTGTGTGTGTGCGTGCGTGCGTGCGTGCGTGCGTGCGTGCGTGCGTGCTTGCAAATGTAGGTGTCTGTGCGTTCATCAGTGTGTGTGTGCTTGTTGATATTTTATCCTTTGACCCAGTTTCAGTAGAGAGCAGAGCAGGGGACATGAAAGAGGGACCTCCCAGATGAGTAGGGGTCATGTACAACCTGAACACTGGCACACAATGACCGGCACAGCCACGCAATGCAGCAGAAAAACACATGAACTCACACAAACACACACACACACATATACAAACACACACAAACGGACATGCACACATGCACACACAAACGGAGACACTTATACCCACACAAAAGCACGCGCATGCATGCATGCATGCACGCACGCACTAGATACACACATACACGCACACACAAGACAAAAAAACATCACATACCAGCAGAGACATACACAGGCCTACACTTCAGCTTTCATTCATGCAAATGCACACAACATAGTAGGGTGCATTTCACAGCTCTGCCGTGAGTTGTTCTAGCCTACTGTATGGTGTGGTTGGTTTACCTTGGGCAGGTCGACCATCTCACTGGCGTAATCTCTCAGCTTCCTTTGTTTGAGGCGCAGGTGCCGGAATCTGTCCAAAACAGACAAAGGACATAGCAACATCTTAGTATGATAACGGTGTGATAGTGACCTTAAATAAATGCCTGGGCCTGAAGTGAGAAACTGTCATTACTGCCACTTCTACCCATTACAGTATAGATCTGATTGGGTAGTGTGTGCACTATAGAGGGTCCCCTTCACTGAACAATCACAACACCCCTTATACTAACAATTACACAATCCTTTGGCTTTGAGAAAAGCTGAGGTACATAATAAACAGTTGCTTCAGACTTAAACCGCCAATCAGCAATAGAAACAAGAACATAGCGTTCTCCATGCCCCTGTTTCGGTAAAAAGTTGAGGGATGGAGCTGTAGAAATGAAACCACTCACATTCATAGACAGGGCTATGGATGCAAGAACTGACCATCCATGCTATCAAAATAGTTTTAACTATGTTTGAGGCTATATAGTGTTTGTTTACATTTACTTTGTTTCAAAACATTGGAGCATAACTAGCTTATATTTTGGGTTCTGAAGAGGCACAACAGTTGAACTTAACTGATGAGGCATTTATAAGTCATACTCTTCAAGGATCAATGGTTAGGGGAGACCAGGGTTGGTTGTCACACATTGTACTCTTGTGTGTATTTCTCAGCACTAGTATATCTAACAAGATTATTTTTTAATATTAGGAGAAAGACCAAGGTCTTCGGTTGAAATGGGGACCCTTTTTAACCTCATATCTTATTCTAATATGGAGTTCTAAGCCATCAAACACACTCTGTCCACTTGTGACAACCAGCCACATCGTGGGGTTGGATGTCACACAGTATGTTGTTGATTTTAACAATGTTTGCTAGTAGTTTATTCATTTTGTAACCGGAAAGGAAGCAATATAACATCTTACAAATAGCCTTTCTTTGATTGAACAATATTCCTGACCAAATTCAGCATTTTATGTCGTGAGAATATCATATGACATTCTGAGTAAATGTGTATGTACGTGTGTTTAGTTAAGTTCATTAAGATCCCCATTAGCTACTGCACATGCAGCAGCTACTCTTCCTGAGGTCCACATAAAACATACAAATACATGACAAAGTACAGAACAGTTGCCCTCAGGACAGCCTCAATTCATCAAGGCATGGACTCTACTAGGTATCGAAATAATTCCCTAGGGATTCTGGCCAATGTTGACTCCAATACTTCCCACACTTGTGTCAAGTTGGCTGGATGTCCTTTGTGTGGTGGACCATTCTTGATACACAAGGGAAACTGTTGAGCGTTAAAACCCCAGCAGCGCTGCAGTTCTTGACACAAACTGATGTGCCTGGCACCTACTAACATACCCCGTTCAAAGGCACTTAAATAGTTTATCTTGCCCATTCACCCTCTGAATGGCACACATACACAATCCATGTCTCAATTGTGTCAAGTCTCCTCCCCTTCACACTACTGATTGAAGTGAATTTAACAATTGACATCAATAAGGGATGATAGCTTTCACCTGGATTCACCTGGTTAGTCTATGCCATGGAAAGAGCGGGTGTTCTTAATGTTTGTATACTCAGTGTATATTCATATTCTTATATACAGTACAGTTAAATCAGATCTTTAGAAAGAGGAGAGGCGCTGTGATACTGTGATACAATACTGTATGTTTATTATCAGTTTTTTAAAGCTAAACTTGCTTTTTGCCTGAGTAACCTCTGGTGGCAGAGCATTCCACGATGACATGGCGTTATACATAACTAAGCAACGCATAAAATCTGTTTTTGGTTTGGGTACCGTGAAGAAAACCCATAGTGGCATGTCTGGTGGGGAATGTGTCTTTTTCAAGTGTATGCACATAGATTATACAAGTGGTTAGTCATATTGCAACACACAAATGTTTCTTCAAAAGACTAGAAGATAAGTAGTCAATTTCTCCTCAACCCTCAACCGTGAGACCATCATGCATGTTGTTGATGTTAGTTCTGTTTGTGCTGTTAAGTGCAAGGCACACTGCTTTGTTTTGAGCCAGCTGCAGCTTTGCTAAGTCTTTCTTTGCTGAACCTGACCATAACACCAGACACAGTAATTATGACTGGACAAGATCAGAGCCTGAACAACTAGTACAGTTGATCTTTGTGTCACAAAAGCAGAAAACATGTTTTTATAACAACTTTGTCAATATAACTTGACTTTGATAACATACCATCCAATGTTACTCCCTGGAGTTCAGCTTCTTCAACTTGTTCAATGGTCACATCCTGGTCACATCCTGGTCACATCCTGCACATCTCCAGTTGAGGTTTAGGTCTAAGAGAATGCTTTTAACCAAATGCAATGCTTTTGGTTTTAGATGTATTTAAGGCCAGTTTATTGTTAATTACCCATTCTGACTGTAACTCTTTACTAAGAGCCTCAGTGAGCTCACTGGCTGTAGGTGCTTATGTGTAGAGTGTGCATTATTGTAAACAATAGAGAATAGTAACAGCCCAAGGCAACTGCCATGATGGATACCGCACTGTACATACAGTTGAAGTCGGACGTTTACATACAGTCGTGGCCAAAAGTTTTGAGAATGACCCAAATATTAATTTTCACAAAGTTTGCTGCTTCAGTGTCTTTAGATATTTTTGTGAGATGTTACTATGGAATACTGAAGTATAATTACAAGCATTTCATAAGTGTCAAAGGCTTTTATTGACAATTACATGAAGATGATGCAAAGAGTCAATATTTGCAGTGTTGACCCTTCTTTTTCAAGACCTCTGCAATCCGCCCTGGCATGCTGTCAATGAAATTCTGGGCCACATCCTGACTGATGACAGCCCATTCTTGCATAATCAATGCTTGGAGTTTGTCAGAATTTGTGGGTTGTTGTTTGTCCACCCGCCTCTTGAGGATTGACCACAAGTTCTCCATGTGATTAAGATCTGGGGAGTTTCCTGGCCATGGACCCAAAATATCGATGTTTTGTTCCCCGAGCCACTTAGTTATCACTTTTGCCTTTTGGCAAGGTGCTCCATCATGCTGGAAAAGGCATTGTTCGTCACCAAACTGTTCCTGGATGGTTGGGAGAAGTTGCTCTCGGAGGTTGTGTTGGTACCATTCTTTATTCATGGCTGTGTTCTTAGGCAAAATTGTGAGTGAGCCCACTCCCTTGGCTGAGAACTAACCCCACACGTGAATGGTCTCAGGATGCTTTACTGTTGGCATGACACAGGACTGATGGTAGCGCTCACCTTGACTTCTCCGGACAAGCTTTTTTCCGGGTGCCCCAAACAATCGGAAAGGGGATTCATTAGAGAAAATGACTTTGCCTCAGTACTCAGCAGTCCAATCCCTGTACCTTTTGCAGAATATCAGTCTGTTCCTGATGTTTTTCCTGGAGAGAAGTGGCTTCTTTGCTGCCTTTCTTGACACCAGGCCATCCTCCAAAAGTCTTTGCCTCACTCTGCGTGCAGATGCACTCACACCTGCATGCTGCCATTCCTGAGCAAGCTCTGTACTGGTGGTGCCCTGATCTCACAGCTGAATCAACTTTAGGAGATGGTCCTGGCGCTTGCTGGGCTTTCTTGGGCACCTTGAAGCCATCTTCACAACAATTGAACCGCTCTCCTTGAAGTTCTTGATGATCCGATAAATGGTTGATTTAGGTGGAATCTTACTGGCAGCAATATCCTTGCCTGTGAAGCCCTTTTGTGCAAAGCAATGATGACAGCATGTGTTTCATTGCAGGTAACCATGATTGACAGAGGAAGAACAATGATTCCAAGCACCACCCTCCTTTTGAAGCTTCCAGTCTGTTATTCGAACTCAATCAGCATGACAGAGTGATCTCCAGCCTTGTCCTCGTCAACACTCACACCTGTGTTAACGAGAGAATCACTGGCATGATGTCAGCTGGTCCTTTTCTGGCAGGGCTGAAATGCAGTGGAAATGGTTTTTGGGATTCAGTTCAGTTGCATGGCAAAGAGGGACTTTGAAATTAATTGCAATTCATCTGATCACTCTTCATAACATTCTGGAGTATATGCAAATTGCCATCATACAAACTGAGGCAGCAGACTTTGTGAAAATTAATATTTGTGTCATTCTCAAAACTTTAGGCCATGACTGTACACCTTAGCCAAATACATTTAAACTCAGTTTTTCACAATTCCTGACATTTAATCCTAGTAAAAATTCTGTGTTTTAGGTCAGTTAGGATCACCACTTTATTTTAAGAATGTGAAATGTCAGAATAATACTAGAGAGAATGATTTATTTCAGCTTTTATTTCTTTCATCACATTCCCAGTGGGTCAGAAGTTTACATACACTCAATTAGTATTTGGTAGCATTGCCTTTAAATTGTTTAACTTGGGTCAAATATTTCGGGTAGCCTTCCACAAGCTTCCACAATAAGTTGGGTGAATTTTGGCCCATTCCTCCTGACAGACCTGGTGTAACTGAGTCAGGTTTGTAGGCCTCTGTGCTCGCACACACTTTTTCAGTTCTGCCCACAAATGTTCTATAGGATTGAGGTCAGGGCTTTGTGATGGCCACTCCAATACCTTGACTTTGTTGTCCTTAATCCATTTTGACACAACTTTGGAAGTATGCTTGGGGTCATTGTCCATTTGGAAGACCCATTTGCGACCAAGCTTTAACTTTCTGACTGATGTCTTGAGATGTTGCTTCAATATATCCACATAATTTTCCTTCCTCGTGATGCCATCTATTTTGTGAAGTGCACCAGTACCTCCTGCAGCAAAGCAACCCCACAACATGATGCTGCAGGAGGTACTGGTGCACTTCACAAAATAGATGGCATCACGAGATGCTGTGCTTCACGGTTAGGATGGTATTCTTCGGCTTGCAAGCCTCCCCCTTTTTCCACCAAACATAACGATGGTCATTATGGCCAATCAGTTCTATTTCTGTTTCATCAGACCAGAGGACATTTCTCAAAAAAGTCTGATCTTTGTCCCCATGTGCAGTTGCAAACTGTAGTCTGGCTTTTTTATGGCGGTTTTGGAGCAGTGGCTACTTCTTTGCTGAGCGGCCTTTCAGGTTATGTCGATATAGGACTTGTTTTACTGTGGATATAGATACTTTGTACCTTTTTCCTCCAGCATCTTCACAAGGTCCTATGCTGTTGTTCTGGGATTGATTTGCGCTTCTCGCACCAAAGTACATTAATCTCTAGGAGACAGAACATGTCTCCTTCCTGAGCGCTATGACGGTTGCGTGGTCCCATGGTGTTTATACTTGCGTACTATTGTTTGTACAGATGAACGTGGTACCTTCAGACGTTTGGAAATTGCTCCCAAGGATGAACCACACTTGTGGAGGACTATAACTTTTTTTCTGGGGTCTTGGCTGATTTCTTTAGATTTTCCCATGATGTCAAGCAAAGAGGCACTGAGTTTGAAGGCAGGCCTTGAAATACATCCACAGGTACACCTCCAATTGACTCAAATTATGTCAATTATCAGAAGCTTCTAAAGTCATGACATAATTTTCTGGAATTTTCCAAGCTGTTTAAAGGCACAGTCAACTTAGTGTATGTAAACTTCTGACCCACTGGAATTGTGATACAGTGGAATTGTGATACAATTATAAGTGAAATAATCTGTCTGTAAACAATTGTTGGAAAAATTACTTGTGTCATGCACAAAGTAGATGTCCTAACCGACTTGCCAAAACTATAGTTTGTTAACAAGAAATGTGTGGAGTGGTTGAAAAACTAGTTTTAATGACTCCAACCTAAGTGTATGTAAACTTCCGACTTCAACTGTATCTGATGTTGGAGAAGCTTCCATTGAAGAATACTCTCTGAGTTCTATTTGATTAGTAACTCTCAAACCGTATAATGGCAGGTGATGTAAATCCACAACACCTTTTTTCAATACAAATGATGATCAATAACATCAAAGGCTGCACTGAAATCTAATAATAGAGCTCCAACTATCATCTTACTATCCATTTATTTTAGCCAATCATCAGCCATCTTAGTCAGTGCAGTACAAGTTGAGTGCCCTTCCCTATATGCACACTGAAAGTCAGTAGTTAACTTGTTCTTTGAAAAATCGCATAGCATTTGTTCAAACACAATTTTATCCATCTGTTTACAAAGAACAGGCTGCAAACTGATTGGGCATCTGTTACAGCCAGTAAAGGTTGCTTTACTATTATTAGGTACTGGAATTACTTTATCTTCCTTCCACGCCTGTGGACACACACTCCTTTAGCCTTTGGTTAAAGACATGGCAAATAGGGGTGGCAATACAGTCTGCTACTATTCTCAATTGCTTCCCATATTGGTTGTCTATACCTGGTGACGTATCCTTTTTGATGGATACCAATAGTTTTTCCACCTCTTCCGCATGTAACGGATGTGAAATGGCTAGCTAGTTAGCGGGTACGCGCTACTAGCGTTTCAATCAGTTACGTCACTTGCTCTGAAACCTAGAAGTAGTGTTGCACCTTGCTCTGCAAGGGCCGCGGCCTTTGTGGAGCGATGGGTAACGATGCTTCGTGGTCGACCGTTGTTGATGTGTGCAGAGGATCCCTGGTTCGCGCCCGTGTCGGGGCGAGGGGACGTACTAAAGTTATACTGTTACACGCACAAACTTGACCAAATTCAAAACAGCAATCATTCTCTTTCATTATTAGATCTTCAATACAATAATATGATGGTTCACTGTTCAATGTTGTAATTTCACTTCTCAGTTTGTCTACTTTACCAGTGAAATAGTCACTGAAACGATTGGCTATATCAAAAGGTTTTGTTAGAAATGACGCATCAACCTCAAATTATTATTTTGTTCTGCCCAGAATATAATTTAACGTAACAAATCATTTTTATGTGGGTGTGTGTTAGAAAAAATATGTGTGTGAGAAGGGAGCTCTTTATAGCACAATAACTAAAGAGCTTGGGATGTAATGGAGCTGATAGCGACAACCTACTTCACATTCCATGTGACAACCATCCCCAACAGTTATCACATTATTTGACCTAGGAACTCAGAAATATGTTTGAAATATAGCCCTCCCTTTCCTATTTTCAACAAACATAATTGTTCATAGATACTCCCAAAATTCAAACATTTACAAAGAAAGCACCAATCTATTTTTTTTTTTTACTTTCACCTATGAAATAGACATACATTCCCCTCACCTCAATGTTTTGTCATGCTGACATGAATTGACCAGGTGGATGAGTTCTTTCAAAGAATTCACACATGTTAACCTTAAATATAGTGTATTACACAGTGCCATTGACATTGGGAGTAATTAGCACTGTGACAACCAAATTGTGAGACAACCAACCCCAGTCCCCTGGGGAGACTGGATGTAGCATCTGCAGGTTGACCCTTTAAGTTTATCGTGTTTGGCTCTTAGATACTGTCAATAACTCAACATCCAGGAGCCCTGCTTTGTGTTCAGAATGGGTAGATTGGAGAAATATCTGTTGCTCCAATGTTTTCGACGTTTAGGGTTGGGGAAAAAAACTACATTTAGATTCTAAGCTGGATGAAACCAGAACTGCCCCAGAATAAGAAAAACAGAAACCAGTATTGCAGGGAACTTCCATCAAGCACTCATGTGCACTAAAATGTCCTAGTGGGGATGCCAGAGCCAAAGAACCGATGCATAAAAACCTGAAAAAGTAAAAGCAAAATGAGTTTCTAAATAGTAACTTAATAACTGTTTGGCTCTGTCTCCATTCCAAGGTGCCTCCTCATGCTTTCTTCCACCATGTATTTAAAGTGGGTCTGCTAACTGTACAACAGGAAATGTAACCCCTCCACCCTAACAGGCATACTCTCTCTCTCCCACACACATACACATACACACATGCACACACACACAGTATTATGAAGTCCTGCTACCTGATAATGACTCACACATTCACACGTCTAAGCTTCCTTGATCTCCAGTGAAAGAAGTCAGGCAACCCCACACCTCACTCCACTTGTTATTAGCAGGAAGGCTAGGATACATATTGTCAAACATCATGGATGAACAACAATGAAAGTAGACATGGGGAAGCAGGCAGAGGACGTCAAAGTTCCCAAGTGCTATTATGGAGAAGGAGCTGTCATTCAGGATGTTTTTTTTGTCAAACACAAGCAGTTTTTTGTAACTTTTCCGGTGTTTCTTAGTTGTGATTTGACTTCACATGATGGAAGTTCCTTCTTCTGAATTCCGTGTCAAATAAATGTTTCACTGTTTGTCAGATGACCACTGTCCAGTTATTTTAGTCATGAGAGCTTTTGTAAGAGTGAGACTATGTTGTATGCTTTACTCTATTCTAAATTCAAACTGTAGTATTGTCAGTGAATGTATCAATTTGATTGATGTCTAAAGTCAATTTTAGATAGTGGCCTAATCTTTTACCGAAGGGGTGGAGTACCAAACTTGTTTTGCTGGACCGTAGCATCCAAACAAAATAGACTCAGTTCAGTGTTGACAAAGAGTTAATGACCCATAAAACCATCACAACACACACACACACACACACACACACACACACACACACACACACACACACACACACACACACACACACACACACACACACACACACACACACTTTAGACGGCTTAGTGTTCTGAACGGTCTCTAAAAGTATTGCTATTCTTCTGTTCTCCAGTGTTTCTGCAGAACAAATCTAGTAGAGATGAGATGTGTCAAGAAACCTGAAGATGCATATAGTAGAGGACAAACTGATGGCCTACTCCCATCTGAAATACAAAGGTTAAACTGTGATGAGGACTTACACTCTGATGGCCTCCAGTAGGCACCTCTGGTGTCTGCGGTGCTCTCCACTGTTTCCCCTGGTCAGGTTGGTGCGGTGCAGCAGCCAACACTCCCTCAGCACATTGGCAGCAGCATGGCGGATCTGGGACAGACAGAGTGCCAACATCAAGACCCAGTCAATCAAACCTGCAGCCCTAACGTGTACGTGTGTAACACACACTCCTTTGTACAGAATGACTGTCACAGCTGGAGATAAGAGTATATGGAACGGTGATGCATTAAGCTAACACTCATGCTTATGGCAGGATTAAGTTATAAAGAATTACAGCACTAACCGGAAGGTTAGCCATCATGGGAGAATGTTTATATCATGGTGCCATCATGGGAGCATGTTTATATCATGATGCCATCATGGGAATATGTTTATATCATGGTGCCATCTTGGGGGCATGTTTATGTCATGGTGCCATCATGGGAGCATGTTTATATCATGGTGCCATCATGGGAGAATGTTTATATCATGGTGCCATCATGGGAGAATGTTTATATCATGGTGCCATCATGGGAGCATGTTTATATCATGGTGCCATCATGGGAGAATGTTTATATCATGGTGCCATCATGGGAGCATGTTTATATCATGGTGCCATCATGGGAGTATGTTTATATCATGGTGCCATCATGGGAGAATGTTTATGTCATGGTGCCATCATGGGAGCATGTTTATTTGCTGATTAAACTGCTGTTATGAAGTGAGAGGTAGTCCATGGTTAACGTTGATGAAAACAATGTTGCCTAGTGCAGAACTGGGTCAGGCGGGATGGGCTGTACACTAATGTTTGCTACAAGGCGGTGTTTGCTAAAAACACAAACGGATGTACACGTACCCGTCATACAGGGAAAAATATTTGAGGATGTGAATAGGCATCAGTGGGCCATATGTTGGTTACGGAAACATATTCCTCTTGTTTCTCTTTGATTCTATTCATGTCTGCTATCCTTCCTGACGAGGACACCGTAACTGCCCTGCTATCTGAGCTTGGTGATGTCACTACAGCCGGGCCTTGTCTTGTGTTGTCCTCTGTGTGGGGTTATTATTAGGGGCCGTCAGGGGCCGTGCCCAGATGTCTTTCCTTATTCTTCCTGTCAACGTAAATCAGGGCAATGACGGACAACTCCGCAGGGACGCACACACACACACCAAACAACTACAAACAGACATAAGGATGCACCCAGTGAGAGGATGTGTTCAGTGCCAGGGAGGAAGTGGTTATATCCTCAGCCGACCTACAACCTCACATCCTCACACTGACAACACACTGCAGCCTGCAGCCAGGTATAGCCTACACCCTACACTGCCAACCTAGCGCTCAGCTAATGCTCAATCAGGTCAGTGGATTTCAAAGAATCCTGCCATTCACTACTTACATATTAGAGAATGATGGATATTGGGGAATGGATATGGAAATCATGCTAGCATCTTCCGTTGTGCTCGTTTATTTTCAGGTTGTTGATTCTCCTTCCCGGCGATAAGCAAACAGATGGATCCTGTCCGAGGCTTCAACATGAAGTAACCCCTCACCAACAAACGCTTGCTCACTGTGTCCTCAGTTACGGCAGTGAGTACACACACACGACACACACATCATCTTATCCAGTTTCCTGTCGGTCCGAGCTCCCCATCCTGGACTGACACAAGTTACTTTCCTGACAGGGACACGATTATTTCCTCCTTTTGACGCCTTTTGGAGGCTATTAAGAGATTGGCGGACCCCACCTCCCAAGCCCTCCACCCCCCCAGTCCTTTTCCCACACTATCCTGTCCTCTGGAATGGCCTATTTAAGGAAAAAATAATATTATAAAAAGACTCCAAAATCATAACACGCGTGCAACGTGGAAAATATCGCTGCATCCACCCAGAAGGCCTCATCTGTTGTGTCAAGGGTTTTGTTTTTCTTGTGAGACCGAGGGAACCTTTGAAGGGAGCTGGCTGCTACCAGTTATCAATGCAGGACAGTGGTTTGGATCTTCACAGTATGTTTATCTTATCATTCAGTTATTGGAAATATGGGGATAAATGACTCCTTGAACTGAGAGACACCCACAACATGTTCATTCATTACTGTCATTATAGAGCCAGGTATTTTTACTGACCATGTGACCACCTGACCAGGAAAAACTCCCAGCCCTTGTAAAGGTTAGAACTAGGGCCCAGAGTTTTCCTGACTAGGTGGACACATGGTATATCGAAAAACTATGGTGCAGTCATTCTCCTCGTCTCACCCGCTTGGAGATCTGGATGTCCATCATGAAGAAGTGCACGTGTTTCTCTCCTTTGTTCAGCGCCAGCTTCTTGGTCATGACGGCCACCAGCATGGCGGTACAGGCCACACCCTATGGACAAACACACAGACAGCCAAACCACCGTCACTATGGTTACCACCATCGCCGTTTGTCATCCTCCTCGTGTCCTCTTGTGACCCGTAAGAGCGGGAGTCAGTCGGAATTCACAAAATGATCATGTCAACATTCAAAATCAGCCCTATAGCTTCAGGTCTGTTTGGCCAACATCAAGATAGACATCGTAATTCCTTTTCAAGAAGTTATGACATAGTTGTGACTTGCTATAACTTGGACAAATAGGGTGGGCCTATTTTGCCTATTTCGCCTAATAATACTAGTTACACGGAATTGACCTTATGCTTATGTGAGCGTGAAATGGTTAATCATATGCCACTGTGCCACTGATATAGTAGTATAGAGAACAACTAAATGCTGACGAATGCTCAGGAACCCCACAGAGTGAATCAGAGTGACTTGGCACTAAAAGTGACTATATTTCAGTGTGGTACAATAGTCTCAACACACTAATTCTGACTGTGTAATCTTAGACTACAATTCTAACCTATGGGGGAGATTTAACATAGTTAATTTACCATTGAGTGCAATTTTATATCAATATGTACTGTAATTGCACAAAGCTCACAGTTGTACCAATGTGTATCTACCTACAACGTAATTGCATTGTACCTGCCAGTGTAATTACTGTGGAAATACAGTACATGGTTTTAGAGACACAGTGTAATCATATCATTTAAAGATTAGACTTGTTTGAAAATGAAGACCAATTTTTACCTGTTTCCCTTCCCTTGTTTGCATTAGTAAAAGAGAGAGAGAGAGATCAAAGTCTGATAAAAAAAGAACAATCATATTAGCATGCACGCCAAGGCTCACAATGAAACACGGGTTACAGTCTGGTCACAGAGATAATGCTAAGAGCCATTCGGATGGATAAATCACAAATCCTGCACTAGTCCCCTGTCCCCTCCTAAGAGCTCCCAAAATACTCTGCTGGCTTCCTAACATCAACCAACCCACTCACTGGTACTGATATGGGCATGACTGGAACCAAAGATTCCATGTGAATCTGCACCAGTGTAATCTGGGAATTCTAAGAGGCACAACATCCTTCCCAGGGATCCATCCACACCCCACTGATAGGATGTGTGGCGAGCACGCTGCTCTGCTCACCTCCCCAACACAGCTGGGACACTACCAGAGAGGCAGGCCAGCCCAGGATAGAGGTGTTGAGCCTAGGGGTCATTGACAGCCGAGCACTACAGGTGTGAGTACTGCTTCACTCATTGTCCTCGAGAGCTGCCCTGTTGGGAGTAGGAAACTCTTTTTTTTCTTCAAGTCATTGGCACAGGTTGGCACGCCCTCCTGTTCCAGTGGTGCCAAAGGCTATAAACTACCTAAAAATGGAAATGGTGGAAAGTTTCCCCTTAAAAAGGGGAAAGCTTATAAAAACAAGGGGAGAGGGAGAGAAAGAGGAGTGAAGGGTAATTTTCCACTGTGTCAGGGAGGTGTCTCGGCCTGGCTCCCGCCCCTCTGCCGGTCTTGTGACTCTCCGCCGCTTATCTACTCGGATCGGAAACGGACAGAGCTAAGGTGAGGCAGAGAGCCAAGTCCTTACAGCCCAACAAGCAGAAAACACCCAGATACCTCCCTCCCTCTCCCTGTACTAGTCACATGGCCCAAAACCCTTCAAAGTGCAAGATCCTGTTGGTAGCATGTATGAGAAACCTGTCCCCTGCATGTCCCCTTATGATATATGGGGAAAACCTGCAAGTTTGTGGAAGTGTGAAAGTCCTTGGAGTCATTGTGCAAAACATTCTGCAGTGGGACGAACAAATCGATTCAATGATTCGCAAGGGAAGCAAAAAGTCTTCCTACGTCGACTTAAAATATTTAACATGCCACAAATGGACCTGGTAGCCATCTACATGGGCTATGTTCAACCCTGCCTAGAGTATATTGCAACAGCTTGGCACAGCTCCTTGACTCAAGCCCTCTCTGAACAACTCATACCCATACAGAAGCGTGTTTGCAGAACCATCCCTGGCACGGCATATCCTGGAAACAACAATGCTCTGATGTCACTATCACTGCCCTCACTTCATGAGAGAAGAGAGAAACTGTACCTTGACTTTCCTTTTTCCCTGTTCAAGACCCCCTTCAGAGAACAGTTACCCGTCTGCCAAGGACAAGTGTCAGACAGATTCACCTGCTCTCTATTCCACATGCCAGGACTGAGAAATATAAAAAGTTGCCCATTCCATACCAATGTACAGTACCAGTCAAAAGTTTGGACACACCTTCTCATTCCAGGGTTTTTCTTTATTTTTACTATTTTCTACATTGTAGAATAATAGTGAAGAAATCCAAAATTTGAAATAACACATGAAATCATGTAGTAACCAAAAAAGTGTTAAACAAATCAAAATATATTTTATATTTGAAATTCTACAAAGTAGCCACCCTTGGCATCGATGACAGCTTTGCACACACTTGGCATTCTCTCAACCAGCTTCATGAGGTAGTCACCTGAAATACATTTCACTTAACAGGTGTGCCTTGTTAAAAATGTATTTGTGGAATTTCTTTCCTTCTTTATTTGTTTGAGCCAATCAGGTGTATTATTGGGTGGTATGGGTGGTTTTAGGAAGATCGCCCTATTTGGTAAAAAAATAAATTATTATGGCCAGAACAGCTCAAATAAGCAAAGAGAAACGACAGTCCATCATTACTTTAAGACATGAAGATCAGTCAATGCGGAACATTTCAATAAGTTTCTGCAAGTGCAGTCGCAAAAACCATCAAGTGCTTTGACGAAACTGGCTCTCATGAGGACCGCCACAGGAAAGGAAGACCCAGAGTTACCTCTGCTGCAGACGATAAGTTCATTAGAGTTACCAGCCTCAGAAATTGCTGCCCAGATAAATCCTTCACAGAGTTCAAGTAACAGACACATCTCAACATCAACTGTTCAGAGGAGACTGCGTGAATCAGGCAAATTCATAGTTGAATTGCTGCCAGAAACCACTACTAAAGGACACCAATAATAAGAAGAGACTTGCTTGGGCAAAGAAACACGAGCAATGGTCATTAGACCGGTGGAAATCTGTCCTTTGGTCGGATGAGTCCAAATTTGCGATTTTGGGTTCCAACTGACGTTTCTTTGTGAGACGCAGAGTAGGTGAACGTATGATCTCTGCATGTGTGGTTCCCACCGTGACGCATGGAGGAGGAGGTGGGATGGTGTGGGGGTGCTTTGCTGGTGACACTGTCTGTGATTTATTTAGAATTCAAGGCACACCTAACCAGCATGGCTACCACAGCATTCTGCATCGATATGCCATCCCATCTGGTTTCCACTTAATGGGACTATAATTTGTTTTTCAACAGGACAATGACCCAACACACCTCCAGGCTGTGTAAGGGCTATTTGACCAAGAAGGAGAGTGATGGAGTGCTGCATCAGATGACCTGGCCTCCACAATCACCCAACCTCAACCTAATTGAGATGGTTTGGGATGAGTTGGACTGCAGAGTGAAGAAAAAGCAGCCAACAAGTGCTCAGCATATGTGGGAACTCCTTCAAGACTGTTAGAAAAGCATTCCAGGTGAAGCTGGTTGAGAGAATGCCAAGAGTGTGCAAAGCTGTCATCACAGCAAAGGGTGGCTACTTTGAAGAATCTCAAATATAAAATATATTCAGATTTGTTAAACACTTTTTTGGTTACTACATGCTTCCATTTGTGTTATTTTATAGTTTTGATGTCTTCCCTATTATTCTACAATGTAGAAAATAGTAAAAAATAAAGACTATCCCTTGAATGAGTAGGTGTGTCCATACTTTTGACTGGTACTGTCGAAAATATTAAAAATAAAGAAAATCCCTTGAATGAGTAGGTGTGTCCAAACGTTTGACTGGTACTGTATATTAACAAAACAAAACTTTGAGTCTCCTGAATGTACATATTGTCTTGAATTTCTCTTGTGATTTCAACTTGAACGTTTTGTTGTGTATGTATTGTAATATCCAATAAACTTTGATTTGATTGACTGCCATGTGGATATGAGTAAAAATTAAATCTCCCTCTACCTCTCCCTCTACTTCTCACTCTGCATCTCTCTCCCTCTCTGTCTCCCTTGCCCTTTCCCTCTACGTCTCACTCTCCCTCTACCTCTGCATCTCCCTCTGCATTCCACTCTCCCTCACTCTCCTTTTCACTCCCTCTTACCATCTTCCACCCCCTCCAACCTCCCACCTCTCACTCTCCCTTTACTCTCCATCTCTCTCCATCTCCTTCTCAAATATTCTTCCATTGTAAAAACCTATCAACTCTTTGTACTCAGCATCAACCTACTTAACTGAGATATTGGCCTATATTCTTACTGGTGAGGGTCCATTGTTTAGTAAACAATGGCAGTTGAATATGACAATATATCATAGTGAAACTCCTTTGTTCTTTTCTATGACAGAACAACACCTGAAGTGTATTATTTAATGTCATTTCCATGGCACCCAGACTGCTTGAACATAAGAGTCACAGCTCTTTCACAAATTTCAAATATGCTTACAGTGCTTCAAATTAGCTTTTTTTCTACTGCGTGTACCTTTCTTACCAGTGGGTGTAACCAAAGTGTTTGAGTCACAGACGTAACAATACATGCGTCAATAACCACACCGCTTTCGTTGTTCGACAAGAGAAAGGTCATATGTTATCATATAGAGCACATTGGGGCTGCATTCTGTAAGAAACGTGCTATAAAAATAAAGTTCAATATTATCAGTGCCTGTATTCTCTGAGTTCACCCATAAAACCATTAAACTCACTGTAACCTTTCACATCTCCCACCTCTGCTCAGTGCCAAGACATCTACATAACAACTACTCCAATGTGTGTGTGTGTGTGTGTGTGTGTGTGTGTGTGTGTGTGCGTGCGTGCGTGCGTGCGTGCGTGCGTGCGTGCGTGCGTGCGTTCGCGTGTGTGTGATGAGAGAGTGCCTGGTACCAGAGAATCACTTCTCTGACCCATAAACAACCAAGACATCATCAGGCATTCTCCCCTGAACATGTCATATACAGGCTGACCGTGGGGAAAACAATAATAAAATAATATTACACTGGTACAGTAGTGTTACATTTTCAGAATAGAATAGAAAAGCTTCAATATGAAAACTACAGCTACTGTACTTTAAGACATCATAGCATGCACGGGCAACACACCAGGGGCACATGCTGTAGTGTAGGACATTGTAAGAATGGCATCATGGAAAATAATAGAGAAAGAAGCCAAAACAAGAGAGATCGATGGGAGTAGCGACAGGCAAACAATGAGTCAGTAGCAACAGTACTGTACATGGCATGCTCTCTGCATGTACCCAGCAACTAGCCGCCAGCATCAAAGTCATTATTGGGACTGGGTGGCACCAAGCACCACTGTATTTCTACTGTAAGTAAATAACTTTCTGAGGCCACTTCAACGTAATAGGTACTTACAAAACAACCAACTAGAAAGCACTGTCTAGTGTTTCAGTTTCCCTCTATTCTTCTTCATTTGATCACCCTGTTGCAGAATAACCTTCCTGCAATTCAGTGTATTTGAGGTTTTAAAAGGCTTCTGAAGTTTGTAATTTCCACCTTGAAATTTCAGACATGATTTTCCCTTACGAAAAATGTATCAACCCTTACGAAAAATGTCCATTAATTATAATCCACATAGTAATTCACATTTCCTGTTGCTGCAGGATTATTTTCCTGCTGTAGAAAACGGGCAAAATTTTTGATCATACTTCTGTACACCTGCAGAGACATGGAGCCATGTACAGTACATGTACAGTTCCTTGCAGAATTATTCATCACCCTTGTTGTTTTTCCTATTTTGTTGCATTACAACCTCAAATTTAAATTAATTTTTATTTGGATTTCCTGTAATGGACATACACAAAATATTGCAAATTGGTGAAGTGAAATAAAAAAATATATTGTTTCAAAAAAATTCTAAAAATAAAAAACTGAAAAGTGGTGCGTGCACATATATTCACCCCCTTTGCTATGAAGCCCCTAAATAAGATCTGGTGCAACCAATTACCTTCAGAAGTCATATAATTAGTTAAATAAAGTCCACCTGTGAACAATCTAAGTGTCACATGATCTCAGTATATACAGTTGAAGTCGGAAGTTTACATACACTTCGGTTGGAGTCATTAAAACCGGTTTTTCAACCACTCCACGAAGTTCTTGTTAACGAATTATAGTTTTGGCAAGTCGGATAGGACATCTACTTTGTGCATGACACAAGTAATTTTTCCAACAATTGTTTACAGACAGATTATTTCACTTATAATTCACTGTATCACAATTCTTATTTCTTGTTATTTTCACAATTAAAAATATTTTGGATCTTCAAAGTGGTAGACATGTTGTGTAAATCAAATTATACAAACCCCCCAAAAATATATTTTAATTCCAGGTTGTAAGGCAACAAAATAGGAAAAATGCCAAGGGGGGTGAATACTTTCGCAAGCCTCTGTATGTTATTTAGCCTGTCTACTTTACAGTAATGTTCTGCTTTAAAAAGCCATTGTAACCTTTAAGATACAGGCTTAATCATGCTTTGACACTCAGGCTATCTCTCCATATTCCCCTCCCCATATAGTTACCATGACTCCATATAGTTACCATGACTCCGGTGAAGAGGCACACCACTTTGCCACAGCTGGTTTTGGGGGACACGTCCCCGTATCCCACTGTGAGGAAGGTGATGGCAATGAGCCAGAGAGCCGTGTCCATACGACCAGTCTCCTCCTGTGTCTGCCTGTAGAGGGCCACACACCCTGGGGTCACTCACTACATACACAGATACATATGTCTTACATGAAGATATTCATAGATTTTATCGATATTATATAGACATTACATTACTAACAAGATCAGACCAATGGGTAAGACAAAAACAGAGATATATTAAGTTGGCAAATCTGATTGTCAAGAACTCCAGTCACCCAAGTCATAGACTGTTCTCTCTGCCATCGCACCGTAAGCGGTACCAGAGCACCAAGTCTAGGTCCAAAAGCCTCCTTAACAGCTTCTACCCCCAAGCCATAAGACTGTTTTACAATTAATCATTGATTGTACACTGCTGCTTCTCGCTGTTTATTATCTATGCATAGTCACTTTAACCCTACCTACATGTACAAATTACTTTGTCTAACCTGTACCCCCGCATATTGACTCGGTACCAGTACCCCCTGTATACAGCCTCATTATTGTTATTTTAGATTTTTTTACTTTAGTTTATTTAGTAGATCTTTTCTTAACTCTATTTTCTTAAAACTGCATTTTTGGTTAAGGGCTTGTAAGGAAGGATTTCACGGTAAGGTCTACACCTGTTGTATTCGACGCTTGTGACAAATAAAATTTGATTCGTTTTGTTTTGAGATTTAGAATCTTTATGGGCAACCAAAGATCCAAGCGTTGTAGTTACAGTTAGACTGTGATTATCTGTTTATCTGTCAGTGGCTGTGGGGTCAGGGAAGGTCCTGTTTCAATTCCAGGAAAGAGAAAATGGAAGTTGAATTGTCTGGACAGATGGTGAAATTGACTCAAAAATGGGCTGACTTTTGTAAGTTGTTGTTTTCTCAGAATCTATTTCAAGACCATTCCAATTCAGTGTTCGTCTTAAGTCTTCTATTGCCTACAGGGAAGTTATAATGCATTATACCTGTCGGGTGTTACTCAGAAGTCTTACAATCTGTCAATCATCAGATCGTATAACCAAAACGTCAGTTTGTTTAACATGCAGCTTGATTAATTAACACGTTTGATTTCTCTATGTAACTGAGATCTAAGAATCTCATCCCATTGTAGGTTCAGCCTAAACAAATGACCTCACGTTGGCCACAAGCCGACTTCAGAGGCCTAGGATGGTATGTGTTGGCTCGCAATGAAGAGTAATTTGTCGGAGTAACTCAACAGAAAACAATCAACATTGAATTTGTTATTAGACATCCTTTCTGAATGGGGAACTCAAATTGACCATCAATATTTGAAGTAGAGTGAGCAATTGATTGCCTCAGTCTGTTTGTAATAAACTGTGTAGGGGTGTATGTGTATGTGTGCGTGTTTCTGTGCTGGCAGTAGTAATGTGTTATACAGTGATCCCTCGCCACTTCGCGGTTCACTTATCGCGGATTCGCTATTTCGCGGATTTTCATAATGCATTTTTTTTTTTTTTGGTGCATTGTGCTCTGCATTCTGATTCGCTAAAAACTCACTCCCGCTTCTTGTATCAAAACATGCTACGAATTGTGCTATCATTTTGTCGTCTCGTGCAGTTATGTGTACGTACATAAAACAGCTTGGCAAATTTACATTAAGTTGGCCAAATTATCTTGTAATTTCGAACATCTCCTAAACCCATAATGTCGACGAAACGGCCTACACGTGAGTCACTGTATTTGTATACATGTAATAGTTGCTAATTGTAAAAAAAAAAAAAAGTTTTCTATTTCGCGGATTTCACTTATCGCGGGTCATTTTCGGAACGTAACCCCCGCGATAAACGAGGGATTACTGTATTTATATTTAGGCAAACTGTTTTTATCTCTTACTGTGTGTCCTCTTTTTCTGTTTTATCTATCACACAGACGTCTGGTTGTGCCTGTGTTTCTCAAACAGGAGAGTGTGTGTGAGTCATGCATGAGATGTGTGTGAGTTATGCATGTGTGTGTGTGTGTGTGTGTGTGTGTGTGTGTGTGTGTGTGTGTGTGTGTGTGTGTGTGTGTGTGTGTGTGTGTGTGTGTGTGTGTGTGTGTGTGTGTGTGTGTGTGTGTGTGAGCATGAGTGTGTGCCGGCGTGTGCGCCCCTCCACCCTACCTCTCACACAGCGTGAGCATCCAGGAGGCGATGAGCCAGAACAAGAAGATGAACACCATCAGCGTGCGCGCCGGGTACTTGTTCATCAGCACCTTGAGCACGAAGCGGAACGTGAAGTTGATGTTGTTGAGCGAGCCGATACTCCTATAGGAGGCACTGAGCAGCACCTTGCTGTGCAGTAGGATCGTCCTGTGGACCAGGTACAGCCTGAGGAACATCAGCGCCGACAGTAGCAGCTCTGTGTCCAACAGCACCTCCCCGTGGCGGGAGGACACACACAGCGGCGCCGAGTTGGAGGAGTTGACCTCTACCCCCTCCCTGGCGATGGGCGCAGGGATGCCCACCTCCCAGTAGGTGCCCACGGGATGAATGGCACAGACCAGCAGCTCGAGGGAGATGCCCAGCACCCTGCGGCTTGTCACGGCGATGCGCCAGTCCACCTGGTTGTGGTCAATGATGAAGAGCTGGAGAAAAAGAGAGGGGTCGGGACAGGGTCGACAGCGGAGAGAGAAAGGGATGAGGGCGAACGAAAGAGCCAGAGGGAGGAGGAAAGTTAGAGGGAGAGAGAGGGGGAAAGAGAGTGAAAGATAAATAAAAAGAGAAAGAGAGAGAGAGAGATTGCAAGAGGGAAAGGGATTGAGTGGGAGAGAGAGAGAGAGAGGTAGGAAAAGAAGGATGTCAACGGAGAATTGTTCATTTGATTTGAAGCATTAAGGAAATTATGATTAACTAAAGGTGGGAATTGGAAGAACAGCAACGACAGAAACATGATGCCAAGGCAAACAAAGACCCACCCATGCAGATACGGAGCCAGTGAAAGTCAAGATTGTGGGGGTTGTAAGCGACACAAGCCCTCTGACTCACAAGTCTCTTAGATGATGAATATAATCCTGTCTGATCCTAGTCTGACATGACACAAGTCCAAGATATCACTTTTTTATATCACTAAAGACAATGAAAACCAAATCCCGCGCTTGCCAAAACATCCAATTCCTGTTGCTTTGAGGTTTCTTTGTAACTCTTGATATTTGAAACTGCCGTAGCATATTAGAACACTCAGTTCATAGTCTTGCTGCCCTTGACTGACTTTCCCATTACCCAATCGCCACCCAGTTCCTGCAGCAGAGGGGTAACTTCAGCCACACCCTTCCCTTGATATTGCCACACTGTTCCCTTGATATTGCCACACCGTTCCCTTGACATTGCCACACCGTTCCCTTGATATTGCCACACCCTTCCCTTGATATTGCCACACCCTTCCCTTGATATTGCCACACTCTTCCCTTGATATTGCCACAGTCTTCCCTTGATATTGACACACCCGTCCCTAGTTATTGCCACACCTTCCCTTGATATTGCCACAACCTTCCCTTGATATTGCCACACTCTTCCCTTGATATTGCCACAGTCTTCCCTTGATATTGACACACCCGTCCCTAGTTATTGCCACACTCTTCCCTTGATATTGCCACACCTTCCCTTGATATTGCCACAACCTTCCCTTGATTTTGCCACACCTTCCCTTGATATTGACACACCCGTCCCTAGTTATTGCCACACCTTCCCTTGATATTGCCACACCCTTCCCTTGATATTGCCACAACCTTCCCTTGATTTTGCCACACCTTCCCTTGATATTGACACACCCGTCCCTAGTTATTGCCACACCTTCCCTTGATATTGCCACACCTTCCCTTGATATTGACACACCCGTCCCTAGTTATTGCCACACCTTCCCTTGATATTGCCACACCTTCCCTTGATATTGACACACCCGTCCCTAGTTATTGCCACACCTTCCCTTGATATTGCCACACCCGTCCCTAGTTATTGCCACAACCTTCCCTTGATTTTGCCACACCTTCCCTTGATATGGCTCCTTTCTCTAGACTCTACCCACAAAACCCCAAAACACACACACAACATGCAAAACGTCACACATCTCTTGCAAAACTAAACACTTCATTCAAAACTATTTTAACTTTTCTCAAAATAGTGTTTTTGCATCAAAACTCTACACACAAAGCATCAAATGATTAGCTCTTATACATGCCAACTACACATGGATGTGAAAAATGTAAAACACTACAATCTTGTGTCTTTTGCATGTTCAGTGTGCGGTGGAATCCACGGCAGTTTGTCATAGCACTCACGCGTACATGTATGTGCACAAATATATTGTCATGTTCCTGACCTGTTTTCTGTTGTTTTTGTATGTGTTTAGTTGGTCAGGGCGTGAGTTGGGGTGGGCATTCTATGTTATGTGTTTCTATGTTGGTTAATGGGTTGCCTGATATGGTTCTCAATTAGAGGCAGGTGTTTTACGTTTCCTCTGATTGAGAACCATATTAAGGTAGGTTGTTTCACATTGTTTGTTGTGGGTGGTTGTCTCCTGTGTCTGTGTTTGTAGCGCCACACGGGACTGTTTCGGTTTGTTTGTAGTCTGTACCTGTTCGTGCGTTCTTCGTGTATATGTAAGTGCTTATGTTCAGGTCGGTCTGCGTCGTTTGTTGTTTTGTAGTTTGTTAAAGTGTTTTCGTGTTTCGTTCTATCATTTAAATAAATCATTATGGATTACAACGCTGCGTATTGGTCCGACCCTTCTCGCTTCTCCTCTTCAGACGAAGAGGAGGAGAGCACCCGTTACAGAACCACCCACCAAACCCGGACCAAGCAGCGTGAGTACGAGCAGTGGCCCACTACACAGGAATCCTGGACATGGGAGGAAATACTGGAGGGAAAAGGACACTGGGCTCACATTGGGGAATATCGCCGCGCTCGTGAGGAGATGGAGGCAGCGAAAGCCCAAGATCGGTGGTATGAGGAGGCAGCACGGAGGCGTGGCTGGAAGCCCATGAAGAAACCCCAAAAATGTATTGGGGGGAGGCTAAAGGGTAGTGTGGCGAGGGCAGGTAGGAGACCTGCGCCCACTTCCCATGCTTACCGTGGAGAGCGGGAGTACGGGCAGACACCGTGTTACGCAGTAGAGCGCACGGTGTCTCCTGTACGTGTGCATAGCCCGGTGCGGTACATACCAGCTCCTCGTATCGGCCGGGCTAGATTGAGGATTGAGCCGGATGTCATGAAGCCGGCCCAACGCATCTGGCCACCAGTGCGTCTCCTCGGGCCGGCTTACATGGCACCAGCCTTACACATGGTGTCCCCGGTTCGCCTACATAGCCCGGTGTGGGTTATTCCACCTCCCCGCACTGGTCGGGCGACGGGGAGCATACAACCAGGTAAGGTTGGGCAGGCTCAATGCTCAAGGGAGCCAGTACGCCTGCACGGTCCGGTATATCCGGCGCCACCTTCCCACCCCAGTCCAGTACCACCAGTGCCTACACCACGCACCAGGCTTCCAGTGCGTCTCCAGAGCCCTGTTCCTCCTCCACGCACTAGCCCTGTGGTGCGTGTCCTCAGCCCGGTACCTCCAGTTCCGGTACCACGCACCAGGCCTCCTGTGCGTCTCCAGAGCCCTGTACGCACTGTTCCTTCTCCCTGCACTCGCCCTGAGGTGCGTGTCCTCAGCCCGGTACCTCCAGTTCCGGCACCACGCACCAGGCATAATGTGCGCCTCAGCCGACCAGAGCTGTCTGTCTGTCCCGAGCCGTCAGAGCTGCCCGTCTGTCCCGAGCCGTCAGAGCTGCCCGTCTGTCCCGAGCCGTCAGAGCTGCCCGTCTGTCCCGAGCCGTCAGAGCTGCCCGTCTGTCCCGAGCCGTCAGAGCTGCCCGTCTGTCCCGAGCCGTCAGAGCTGCCCGTCTGTCCCGAGCCGTCAGAGCTGCCCGTCTGTCCCGAGCCGTCAGAGCTGCCCGTCTGTCCCGAGCCGTCAAAGCCGCCCGTCTGTACTGAGCCTGCAAAGCCGCCCGTCTGTACTGAGCCTTCAGAGCCGTCTGCCAGACAGGAGCCGCTAGAGCCATCCGCCAGACAGGAGCCGCTAGAGCCGTCCGCCAGACAGGAGCCGCTAGAGCCTTCCGCCAGACAGGAGCCGCTAGAGCCTTCCGCCAGACAGGAGCCGCTAGAGCCTTCCGCCAGACAGGATCAGCCAGAGCCGTCCGCCAGCCAGGATCTGCCAGAGCCGTCAGCGAGCCATGAGCAGCCAGAGCCGTCAGCGAGCCATGAGCAGCCAGAGCCGTCAGCGAGCCATGAGCAGCCAGAGCCGTCAGCGAGCCATGAGCA
This sequence comes from Salvelinus alpinus, assembly GCF_045679555.1. Classification (NCBI taxonomy): domain Eukaryota; kingdom Metazoa; phylum Chordata; class Actinopteri; order Salmoniformes; family Salmonidae; genus Salvelinus; species Salvelinus alpinus. Next base: position 1,939,512 of record NC_092120.1, on the reverse strand, counting down.
GCCAGAGCCGTCAGCGAGCCATGAGCAGCCAGAGCCGTCAGCGAGCCATGAGCAGCCAGAGCCGTCAGCGAGCCATGAGCAGCCAGAGCCGTCAGCGAGCCATGAGCAGCCAGAGCCGTCAGCCAGTCCGGAGCTGCCCCTCAGTCCGGAGCTGCCGTCTTTCAGTTCGGAGCTGCCGTCCTTCAGTCCGGAGCTGCCGTCCTTCAGTCCGGAGCTGCCGTCCTTCAGTCCGGAGCTGCCGTCCTTCAGTCCGGAGTTGCCGTCCTTCAGTCCGGAGCTGCCGTCCTTCAGTCCGGAGCTGCCGTCCCTCAGTCCGGAGCTGCCCCTTATCCCGGTGCTGCCCCTTATCCCGGTGTTGCCCCTTATCCCGGTGTTGCCCCTTAAATTAGGTGGGTTTATTTGGAGGGTGGTCATTGGGAGGGGGATACGGAAGCGGGGATTGACTATGGTGGGGTGGGGACCACGCCCAGAGCCTGAGCCACCACCGTGGTCAGATGCCCACCCAGACCCTCCCCTAGACTTTTGGTGGTGCGTCCGGAGTGCGCACCTTGAGTGGGGGGTTATGTCACGTTCCTGACCTGTTTTCTGTTGTTTTTGTATGTGTTTAGTTGGTCAGGGCGTGAGTTGGGGTGGGCATTCTATGTTATGTGTTTCTATGTTGGTTAATGGGTTGCCTGATATGGTTCTCAATTAGAGGCAGGTGTTTTACGTTTCCTCTGATTGAGAACCATATTAAGGTAGGTTGTTTCACATTGTTTGTTGTGGGTGGTTGTCTCCTGTGTCTGTGTTTGTAGCGCCACACGGGACTGTTTCGGTTTGTTTGTAGTCTGTACCTGTTTGTGCGTTCTTCGTGTATATGTAAGTGCTTATGTTCAGGTCGGTCTGCGTCGTTTGTTGTTTTGTAGTTTGTTAAAGTGTTTTCGTGTTTCGTTCTATCATTTAAATAAATCATTATGGATTACAACGCTGCGTATTGGTCCAACCCTTCTCGCTTCTCCTCTTCAGACGAAGAGGAGGAGAGCACCCGTTACATATATACAGTATGTATGCATAGTCAGTATATATTTGCACTATAAACAGAAATGCAAGGGGGGGAATAAAATCTATTTCTTTCTCAAAACATTGTATTTTCATCCAGATTTCAGGATGAACAGTAACAGACAAAACAAATACTCTCTCTCCAAAATTGGCCTCCATTGTTTATAGTGCTCAAGCTCTGATTTATAAGTGAAGAAATTAGCTATAAGTGTTTTCAAACAGGAGCACTGGGTGTAGGTAATCGGTAAATGAGTGTGGCATTTGGAATGGCAATGTTTTCCAAACGAAACACAAGACCTGTTAGTTTTGAATGATGTGTCTAATGTAGAGAACTGTGTTTAGTGTTTTGCAAAAGTGTGTTTTACAATTACAAACTGATTTTAAAGCAGATAATGTGCTTGCAGTTTTGCAGACTTGGTGTCACGCCCTGACCATAGTTTGCGTTGTATGTTTCTATGTTTTGTTTGGTCAGGGTGTGATCTGAGTGGGCATTCTATGTTGTATGTCTAGTTTGTCTGTTTCTATGTGTTTGGCCTGATATGGTTCTCAATCAGAGGCAGGTGTCAGTCGTTGTCTCTGATTGTGAGCCATATTTAGGTAGCCTGTTTGTCATTGTGGGTTGTGGGTGATTGTCCTGTGTCTGTATTGTTACCATACGGGACTGTTTCGTTTTCGTTCGTTCACTTTGTTGTTTTTGTTCAGTGTTTCTATTTGCTTTATTAAAGTATGGAAACTTACCACGCTGCGCATTGGTCCTCCGATCCTTCCTACTACTCCTCCTCAGAAGAGGAGGAAGACGAGCGTTACAGAATCACCCACCACCAAAGGACCAAGCAGCGTGGTAACGGGTAGCAGCAGCAGCAGCAGCAGCAGCGGCCGAAATCGCAGGACTCCTGGACCTGGGAGGAGATTCTGGACGGCAAGGGACCCTGTGCACAGGCTGGAGAATATCGCCGCCCTCGTGAAGAGCTGGAGGCAGCTAAAGCCGAGAGGCGGTGGTATGAGGAAGCAGCACGAAAGCGTGGCTGGAAGCCAGAGAGGCAGCCCCAAAAATGTATTGGGGGGGGGCACAAGTCAGGTAGGAGACCTGAGCCAACTTCCCGTGCTTACCGTGGAGAGAGAGGGTCCGGGCAGGCACCGTGTTATGCGGAGATGCGCATGGTGTCTCCAGTACGTGTGCATAGCCCGGTGCGGTACATAGCAGCGCCTCGTATCGGCCGGGCTAGAGTGGGCATCGAGCCAGGTGCCATGAAGCCGGTTCTACGCATCTGGTCTCCAGTGCGTCTCCTCGGGCCGGGGTACATGGCACCAGCCCTACGCATGGTGTCCCCGGTTCGCCAGCACAACCCAGTGCGGCCTATTCCACCTCGCCGCACTGGCATGGCTATGGGGAGCATTCAGCCAGGTAGGGTTGGGCAGGCTCGGTGCTCGAGACCTGCAGTGCGCCTCCACGGTCCGGTCTATCCGGTGCCTCCTCCACGTGCCAGGCCTCCAGTTTCAGCACCACGCACCAGGCCTACAATGCGCCTCCAGGGTCCAGTATGCCCTGTTCCTCCTCCCCGCACTCGCCCTGAGGTGCGTGTTCTCGGCCCGGCACCACCAGTTCTGGCACCACGCACCAGGCCTACAGTGCGCCTCCAGGGTCCAGTATGCCCTGTTCCTCCTCCCCGCACTCGCCCTGAGGTGCGCGTTCCCAGCCCGGTACCACCAGTTCCGGCACCACGCACCAGGCCTACGGTGCGCTTCCAGGGTCCAGTATGCCCTGTTCCTCCTCCCCGCTCTCGCCCTGAGGTGCGTGTCCCCAGCCCGGTACCACCAATTCCGGCACCACGCACCAGGCCTACAGTGCGCCTCGGCAGGCCTGAGCCGCCCTCCTGTCTAGCGCCGCCTGAGCCGCCCGTCTGTCCTGAGCCGCCTGAGCCGCCCGTCTGTCCTGAGCCGCCCGTCTGTCCTGAGCCGCCTGAGCCGCCTGTCTGTCCTGAGCCGCCCGTCTGTCCTGAGCCGCCTGAGCCGCCCGTCTGTCCTGAGCCATCCGTCTGTCCTGAGCCGCCTGAGCCGCCCGTCTGTCCTGAGCCGCCTGAGCCGCCCGTCTGTCCTGACCCGCCTGAGCCGCCCGTCTGTCCTGAGCCGCCTGAGCCGCCCGTCTGTCCTGAGCCGCCCCTCAGTCCGGAGCTGCCCCTCAGTCCGGAGGCGCCCCTCAGTCCAGAGGCGCCCCTCAGTCCAGAGGCGCCCCTCAGTCCAGTGGGGTCCTTTATTAGGGTTCCCAGTCCAAGGTTGGCGGCGAGGGTTGCCGCTCTAAAGAGGCCACTGAAGCGGGCAATGACTATGGTGGAGTGGGGTCCACGTCCCGCGCCAGGGCCGCCATCACGGACAGATGCCCACCCAGACCCTCGCCTATAGGTTTAGGTTTTGCGGCCGGCGTCCGCACCTTGGGGGGGGCTGTTTCGTTTTCGTTCGTTCACTTTGTTGTTTTTGTTCAGTGTTTCTATTTGCTTTATTAAAGTATGGAAACTTACCACGCTGCGCATTGGTCCTATGATCCTTCCTACTACTCCTCCTCAGAAGAGGAGGAAGACGAGCGTTACACTTGGTCTGAAGATTAGGTAGTACATGAGTTAATAGTTTCACTGAGTGCGCCTCAAGTACCACTTTTAGTGTGTAAGCGATGTAAAAAACTGTAAGCTCTGAATATCAGATACCCAACTTTGTCAGGAGTTATCTCAAGCCTATTTGCAATGTGTTTACACAGCAGGAAAAGTATTTTATTTTTTCGCTATGATCAGCTTGTCAAAAATGGACCGATACAAACTTGAAACCACTGATCATGACAATGGGGTGAAACTCCTGGACAACAGTTGTGATTGTACATTCCATATTGTCCATTTTACTTTGACCTCTCCTGTTTTTAGGATATGTTGCTTGTTAATTTGATTGAGCGCCATTTAGGTTAGGCTATTTGATCGGAAAAACCTGCATGATGTAAATAGTGTCTGTCTGATTACATTATCATACTTGTTATCTCTAGCCTGTAGGCAACAGGTGGCCGCCTAATCCTGCTTACCTTTAACAATAAGTGATTTAATGTAACCCCTGCCTTCAACTCCTATGTTCAAAGAGTAACTAACACAGTTCTTTCCAGTGATAGAGAGCTGGGCTGCACAGTCAGTAATGGGGTCAGAGGTCAGAGAAAACACACACTCACCCTAATGTCCTTATAATGGAAGGCTACGATGAGAATCAGAAGACACCCAGTGGACATGCTGATGGAGCAGTTGATGATAAAGGCGTAGCGGGAGCCCTGGGGAGGAAGAGGAGGACAGACAAGATAAAGACATTAAAGGAAGGTTTAAAGTTATTCAAACAGTGCTTCTGTTTTCGATTCTTTTCCGTTTGGCGTTTTCCAGTAGCAGTGTGTTAGTGTTAGTGGAATGCTCTGACCTTCAGTCTCCGCTGGCCACGCACACTGATTTGGTGACAACTTTATAATGTGTGTGATGCACATGCACACTCATGAACGCACGCACACACTTGGGTGGCATTAGATCAAGTAGGCATATTGACCTGGCATGATATGAAGTATTGACTTCAAGTGGACCACCAGGTCGCGCAACCAAATAAAATGAGTATAGGCCTACAAAGCTCTTAGCTGATGCATTAAAACGATCTTTATAAACTAGCAGAGCCGGCCCTAGCCACTAAGCGACATAAGCAAACGCTTAGGGCCCCGCGCCTGCTAGGGTGCCCCCGAACCAAAATAAGTATATATTTTTGTTTATTGGTTCTTTTAGGAACTTAGTCAGGGTCTCAACTTACTGTTGAGAGCTAGAATAGTAGAATGCACAAGGTGCAATTTGGTGCAAGGTACACAAGGTACACAATACACAAGGTGCAATCAAAATTTGGTTGTGTATAAGCAGTTTTTCTATTGTTATGTCAGTCACTGAGACTCACTCAATTAGCACATCAGCTAACTTTTTCTATATTGGTCTAAACAGCTATATAAACTAGTAATCGTGTAAAAGTGGTTCAATTACCCAGGGGCCCTGATCTCCAGGTGGCTCCCATTAATTTTGTTATTCGCTCTCACTCAGATATATCATATTAACATGGCATAAGTCAGTGCAAAAAACTACGAACATTTCTCTCCTCCCTATAGCAAAATGAGTAGAATTCTATGAAATCAGTTATGAAATTGGTAAATAGTCTCTCTGCCCTCTGGCGAAATGTGTAAAATTGCAGCAAGTGAACTTTAAAACTGTATGTCACTAACCAGGTGAGAGGTGACATGCTATCCAAGATTCCTAAATCAGTTTATCAACTTTACCCTGGACTGCAGCAAAACCTAAAGATCATGGTACATTTAGTTAGATGAAAGAAAAGGGAATAGGATTTGGCTTCTGTAGCAATGAACAATGCCGCTGGAAGTGGGGGTGCTGAGGGTGGGGGTGCTGAGGCAGCAGCCCCTGAAAAATCTGAATAAAAAAACATATATTAATACAAAATAAAAAGTACAATTTCAAAACCCCAAAATATATATTATCACAAAAGTAGTGCACTGGGCCGATATAGACATCTGTAGCATGGGCATACATTTTTTTTAGTATCTCCACTTTGTCAAAAAAGGTAGTTGTATAATTATGGTTTTCCACAGTTGTTTACACACGTTTGCTGAATCTTTGGGCCATTTCCCCAAAACTCTAAACACAAAACACAAAACCACGAACACAAAATGCAAATCTCTACAAATATCTAGCAAAAGCAAACACTGCAATCAAAACTGTTTTATCTCTTTCCAAAGTTTTTTTTTGCATCAAAATGACAAACACACGCATCATATGAATAGATCTGTCTACCAACCAACAACGGACTGATGTGCTCAACACAAAACACTACTATGAATATCCCATCAGCAGGTTTATGCCCTTTGCATTTTCAGTGTTACACTGTAGCCGGTTGTAAAAGATTGTTACAGTAATGTATACCTACTCAAATATACATAAATAAACACACACAAATGCAATACAGTTACCAATTGGTTTATAGAGCTTGGCATTTTGATTGGCGTTGCTTTCCAAAGGGACTAAAGAGATTTTAATTTTGAATGTTGTGCCTAATGTAGAGATCTGTGTGTAGTGTTTTGCAAAAAGTGTGATATAGAATTGAAAACTGAGTGTAAAGCAGAAATTGTGCTTGCAATTTTGCAGACTTGGTTTCGGGATTTAGTACACGAGTTTCAGGTTTTGGTGATTGCGTTTCAAGTTCCAATTTTAGTGTGTAAACAATTGGGGAAAACTGTAAGAACAGTATCTTGCAGGATTCAATGGTTGTAATTGTATGAGTTGTTGCCCTGTCTTTTTCTCAGCGATTGACATTCTAATAGAATCCAGAAAGTCTGTCTTCAAATATTTCTATCACCATAAAGAAAAACAAAGTGCAATACAGTACATTGAGACATCAAGTGGTTTATGATGATGTGTTGTTGAACTCACAACACTACAGTTGTGAATTTCAATTCCCACAGCGGACCTGTATGAAATTATATATTTTTTTAAACTAGGCAAGTCAGTTAAGAACAAATTCTTATTTACAATGACGGCCTAGGAACAGTGGGTTAACTGCCTCGTTCAGGGGCAGAGCGACAGATTTTTACCTTGTCAGCTCTGTGATTTGATCTAGCAACCTTTCGGTTACTGGACCAATGCTCTAACCACTAGCCTACTGCTGCACCTGTATGCATTCACTACTGTAAATTGCTCTGGTTAAGATCTACTGAAAGGTAAAAGGAATGAATAGACCGTTTCAATTTACACATAGAAATAAGTTGCATTTGCAGAGTATTTCAAGAAAATGGAAAACATATATCAAACAAGTATTTTTATATTCCAGAAGTACAGTATTATCAGATTAACTGTTTTGTACAGATAATTATCAGACTCAAGTTACAAATGCTGGTAAACACTCAAATACAAATAGATTTGTTTAAATATTTTCACAAAAGTAGTGCACTGGGCCTTTACTAGTTCTGTATTAGTAGACTTTCAGCGCGGCCATACTACTTCCCGCGAATTATGCAATGATATGTTAACACATCTGGTAAGTAGGCTATGAGTGTCTTAATAATTAACCCTGTGAGTAAATATCACTTGACTTCACTGTACTTGAAACGATCGTCTCGACAGTAGGCTATGATAAAAGTTGTGCTGTTTATTGCCATGACGTCCACGCAGGCAACTGATGTAACCTCGATGAAAGTTTTAACGGGGAGTTCATTTAATGATGGGTGGTTGGAGTTTACAGTCTAAAATATATAATTGCAAATTTTCAGACAACGTTAGGTAAACTTCAACGCAGAGAGGTGGTATGGTGTGACGTGCGTTGGCAACTTTGATTGTTTTCCACAATTTCACTTGTAGCATCTGCATCATGTCTAATTTTATCCCACGCCTAATTGGACTCCACATCAGCGTAACGTTAATTTGACTACATTATTAGACCTATCACATGGAGACCACAGCTCTGAATGTCTAAATTTGTTTTGTAATATTTTCCCTTTGGAAACAGAGTAATTTCAAGCCTTTTTGAAACGACCTAATTTATAGTAACTCTAACACGGGTTGTTTATCCAGGCCTTGGACAGACAGGAAGGCCACCCAAGACCAATGCAGGCCAGAATCCATCCCATCAGCCTTCAGACAGACGCTGTGAGTAGATGATGTGAGTAGAGCCTGAAACATTCATCATAATTCTGAATTAATTATTAAAAGAAAGGAAAACCCCTTCTGTTGATCACTTTTGATAAGGTCTAGTTAATTTGCAACAATGTCCTCGGTGTGCTGTGTTCTGTGACAATGGCACACCCAAACAGTTGCTAGGCCGTCGCTAATAACATCAATAATCATTGCTGTTTGTTTTACTAGAAACGCATCCTCTTGGCACACAGTCAAACCTGACGCCATTTAACTCTGGAAAACACAGTGCAGATTAGCTGATGTAACTAACTAGATGGTCACACTCAGTCATATCAGTCTGGCATGCTGGCCCAAAGACCTTGACAATCAGCCCAGCCTCAGCCCAGCCCCCCATCTCCAGGAGAGGTGAAACTCTTGCATTATTCAAACAGTCTCTAATGAAACACAAATGATGTGGAAAGATCCAAAATGACCGTGGGCAACCTGAGAAACACTAGCTGTGAAGGGAAACAAATACAATGTGGAAAAAGTACCACAAATAGCACATTTTCCTCATCCTGCATAACCTGGTTTCCAAGGAAAAGTATCCTTAAATACACTGTCATGCAGAGAGGGTATACCAGGCATCTAGCTATTTCTGAGCATCCAGTTATCTCACTCATCATATAGCCTATGTTATTTTTGAGTTTTGATACAACTTATGCATTTCCAAAAATAATAGTTTGGCAAACTCAATTGGTTTTCAAAATCAAGATAATGTATAGGGGAAAATGCATGGAAATGCCTGCCTGGGTAATTGCCAGATTCATCAGCATATGGAGCTGTTTGCAACATGAACTTCCAAAATCAACTTCCTCCAGGCCCAGGCTTACACTGCATGTCAGCCTAGTTGCAAATCAATATTTGATCAATCATGACAATCATATTAATCAAACAAAACAGATTGGATCTCCTTTCCCTGAAATCAGCCTGATTTAAACAGCCTGCCTGCTGCACTTAGCAGTTTTCACTTCACCTGCCTTGGGATCATTACATGGAGGATTTAGGTCAGCTGGACATGGGCTATAGCTTGCTCATCTAGCTGTAATTACCTCTAAGTATAGGGACCTCAGATTGGATCTCCTTTCACTGGACGGCCAGGCAGGTATAACCAGGCTGACCGATTGTTTCACTCCATTGTTTTCACTTCACTTGATAAGTGAAAGTGAATAGAATTTTTTTTTGAGTGCAGTGGTCAGACTGGTTACACCAGGGTAGGAATCACCTACCTTATAGTGTTAAGGTGGTCTGACATTTGGTTGCATCATGGGTGAGTTGCTGAGAGCCTCTTTTCTACTTATGGAACTGGCACGTATATTCTAGAACTTCAGTGGGACGGAGTTAAAAACTGCTTGATTGTGTGGACTGGTGTTGTTATCCACCCTAATCTGTATGTTAATGTGAAGAGACGGCAGTACCAAGCAGTGGTTCTGGAAATGGGCTCATAATCAGGTCACCGGGTTCAAATCCCAGGTGTGGGTTATGCTATTATGCTGCGACGCAAGTCATGCTTGTTTAACGGGTCTGTTAATCAAGGAAATGGTTACGACAACAACTAGACATGCCGTTCCGTTCTCTTCCTATGAATGGACTGGATATAGTATTTCTGTACGTAGATTAATCCAAGGACTTTGTGGTAGAGCTACAGGGCACATGTAGGTTGATAATAGCATTCATGATCTTTATGTTGTATCAACAACACCTGTTTTCTGTCCGTCTGACTGACCACTTCATGTCAAATCACTTAAAGATTTTGGCAATGAGACCCTTTATACTTCCCCAGAGCATGCTAGCAGTTACCCATAGCCTTCCAGTCATTGCGCTAATGCTAGTTAGCATTGCTCGTGAAACTACATCCAACTTCCTTCATACTAGACACAGAGACATAAAAATGGCATCCACAAGTTCATCTGACTCTGGGGAAGTAGATAACGGGCCTCATTGCCAAAATCCCAAAGTATCCCTTTAACATTTTAATTATCCATGCAGAGGTTGAAACTCATTGTCCACACAAGGGGGGTGACATTCACTCATAAAAAAATCACAAAGAGTGTTCAGTAGGTCTGTGACCTATTCTCAGATAGACTCTCTTTCTTGAGCAGCCTAGTCAGAGTACTAGGGGTATACACAGGATATCTGGTTCCCTGAGATAGTTGCTACTATTCAATGAATTTCTGTGGTGGCCTGGCCAGCAGTAGGTCAGTTGATTCCTGCAGGTTTCAGTTGTATTACATGTTGCTGTTGAGGCCTGCGTTGCTGGTCATTTTATCATTGGTCAGGTGGGGACAAGGTATTGAACCCTAAAGAGGTCTCTAGCGCAGCAAACCAACAAGCCATCCTTGTGGTGTCAAACAGGTGTAGTTAACGATTAGGTAGAGAATCAATCTAATTTATTTTACTTATTACAAGGACAACATTGGTGTTCTCACCACTAGCCTATTCAACAGTAACTTGATAATCATGATGGTATTTGCTGTTCTAAGGGGAATCATATATTGTGAGCTTTCCAAATACAATGTACCACTGACTTTACTGTCTCTCTCTCTCTCTGGCATGTGGATATGACAGGTCAACAGGTGTCTTAGACTAAATCACTTTTATGGCACATGATAACTTGTCTCTTGATTAATCAAAATATGTGAGCTGGGAAATTATGAATCTTCTATATATCCATAATGGCCTGTACAAAGTGGCAATAGTGGCATATGTTTGACACCTGTCTTTGACCCACTTTGAATGTTAGCTTTCTGAGGGAAGCCTTGTACTTTAAGTTCACTGTCTTGATCTTATCATTTTTAAATAGAAACAGCTCTTTCAGTTCTTCTCTTTCAACTTGAGAGTTGTAAGACTATAATGTAGGTCCACTTTATTTCATAGAAACTGAAAACCAACTGCAAACAACTTTAATAGCCAGGGATTTGTTCTGCTTTCCTTGATAAATTCGTTAGCATGATTATATTTTAACAGTCTTGTTGGTAGTTGAAAGTGAATTTTACGGAATGTGACGTGACCAAAATTACTTACCGGTTGGTAAATAAACGGACACAGCTCCGCGTGCAGTATCATGAGCAGTGTCCCAAGCAGCGCGGTGCCTAGAGCCCAAGCGCACAGCCGTTTTTTGTCCTCCAATAAAACTTTTCTATCTCGCAATCTATAAAGATTGCCCCCCTCGATTTGAGGCATACGCTTCCCAGAGTGGGACAGCGGCACAGATATCTCCGTCATGTCCCCGCGGTTTATGTTGATCACTCCATCGCAATTGTCAACTTTGGGGTCGAGGTGCAAATTGTCATTGCAGGTTGTCATCTCCATGTCGCGTTTGGTTCGGCTGTGTCCGCTCTCCGTGTTGTTGTCCTCTGATGCCTCGTCCTCTCACTGTCCCGCCTCTGCCCTGTCCGTGCTCTTCCCTGGAGTGCGGGAAACGACGGGCCAGCTGTGTCCCAGGTCCTCCTCTCCGTGGCTCATGAAAGTAGCGGCATAAGGACTGTATAACTAACTGTACGCGCTCACCTGAACACGAACATCGTCACCTGAACACGAACATCGAACACCTCCACTAGCGGCATGTGATACGCTCATCACTGACAGTTGACTGGTTGACTGGGGCGCTATTCTTATTTGCAAGGGTTATGAGGATATAGTGTATGAGAGTGCGCCATAAAAAAAGTATCTCGCGCTCTCTTTCTCTCTCTCTACGTGTGTGTGTGTGTGTGTGTGTGTGTGTGCGTGCGTGCGTGCGTGCATGCAGTGGTGGAAAAAGTACCCAATTGTCATACTTGAGTAAAAGTATAAATACCTTAATCGAAAGTTACTCAAGTAAAAGTAACCCAGTAAAATACTACTAAAGTATTTGGTTCTAAATATACTTAAGTATCAAAAGTAAATGTAATTGCTAAAATGTACTTGAGTATCAAAAGTAAATGTAGAAGTATAAATCATTTCAAATTCCGTATTTTAAGCTATTTTCTTTAGGAATGTATTAAAGTAAAGCACAGATACCCCAAAATAACTTACGTACTTTAAAGTATTTTTACTTAAGTACTTCACATCACTGTGTGTGTGTGGGGGGGGGGGGGGGTTCCTCACGCAGATGTAGGCTAGCCTACTCATTGGATAATTATAGGCTGGTATTTGCAAGATACAAGATGTAAGGGTTTTATGACAGGTTGATCAAATATGATCATTTCAGATGGTGAGGAGTCAATCACCAATTCAGTTGGACAACTATTTTAGCTTGTCGCTCTCTTTTTTAAATTCCATTTTGATGGGCTTTTCAGTGCTGTGTTCCATTAATTACAGTACTGATAAAAAAATTGATAAAAAAAAATCCAGCAATCCCTGTCGAAACAAATTGTTTTAAAAATACCACAATACTGTGTGCTCCCAAAATTATATTCTGTAGCCTTCTAGAATGAATGAATTAAGGCATTATCAATTGCAAATAAGCTGTAACATAGGCCACCAATAAAAAGCACATTTTAGACTAGTACTGTTGTTATTTACCTGTGCATTGACATAGTGAGCCTATTCTCAAACAACACTTTCACAGCTCCAGGGGGACCTCTGGTGGATAAAGGAGTAGGGTGTTTATTGAGATTTAGGGACAATGTTATACAGTATGTCACCAACTATTTATTATCAGACCCGCATTTATATGAGAGGGATTTTCAGGCTCTCTTGAATAAAACTGCATTGTTATTATTTTACTGTTAATAAACGTCCCATGGAATGTAGACATCACCTCGTAATTGTTGTATTTTGTTTTGTACTGTTCTCAGATGTCTCAACCTCTAAACTCTAGAGATCTTTATCTCTCCACAAGAAATTTATGCAATAAGTGACATTTAGATAACTACCCCCCCCTTCCCCAGACACCTAAGTAACATTCCTTAAAAATCCTTGAGCTATAGTGTAGTGTACACAACCTCTCACCCCATTTCCTAGGTTCTATGCCTGGGAGGAACAGCGTCATGACCTTGGGCCATGTGACGCACTCACCTCACACGGATCCTTCCGACAAGGTATCCTGTGCTGGGCTGCTGCTGACGACAGTGTCACTACTCTCACGGCTCTAAGTGACTGGATGACCGCCTCAGAGTTGCTTTCTACTGGACCTGACCTGGTCTCTGTATCACGACCTGACCTGACCTGGTCTCTGTATCAATGTCCGGGAGAGGTTGTGAAAACAGGGTTATGGTTAATTGGTGGAGACTGATTTGATAAATACTGTGCCCAAGGCCAACATAGTACACTATATATATACAAAAGTATGTGGACACCCCTTCAAATTAGTGGATTCTGCTATTTAAGCAACACCCATTGCTGACAGGTGTATAAAATTCAGCACACAACCATGCAATCTCCATACACAAACATTATTGCAGGTGTAGCGAAATGCTTGTGTTCCTAGCTCCAACAGTGCAGTAATATCTAACAATACACAACAATACACACAATTCTAAAAACTAAAAGAATGGAATTAAGAAATATAGAAATATTAAGACGAGCAATGTCAGAGTCCGGAGTACACTATATATACAAAAGTACAGTACCAGTCAAAAGTTTGGACACACCTACTCATTTCAGGTATTTTTACTATTTTCTACATTGTAGAATAATAGTGAAGACATCAAACTATAAAATAACACATATGGAATCATGTAGTAACCAAAAAAGTGTTTTAAAAATCTAAATATATTTTATATTTCAGATTCTTCAAAGTAGCCACCCTTTGCCTTGATGACAGCTTTGCTGGAATTTCTTTCCTTAACGCGTTTGAGCCTATCAGTTGTGTTGTGACAAGGGTGGGGTGGTATACAGAAGATAGCCCTATTTGGTAAAAGACCAAGTCCATATTATGGCAAGAACAGCTCAAATAAGCAAAGAGAAACGACAGTCCATTTTACTTTAAGACATGAAGGTCAGTCAATACAGAACATTTCAAGAACTTTGAAAGTTTCTTCAAGTGCAGTCGCAAAAACCATCAAGCACTTGATGAAACTGGCTCTCATGAGGCTTGCCACAGGAAAGGAAGACCCAGAGTTAGCTCTGCTGCAGACGATAAGTTCATTCGAGTTACCAACCTCAGAAATTGCAGCCCAAATAAATGCTTCACAGAGTTCAAGTAACAGACACATCTCAACATCAACTGTTCAGAGGAAACTGTGTGAATCAGGCCTTCATGATCGAATTTCTGCAAAGAAACCACTACTTAAGGACACCAGTAAGAAGAAGATACTTGTTTGGGCCAAGAAACACGAGCAATTGACATTAGACTGGTGGAAATCTGTCCTTTGGTCTGATGAGTCCTAATTTGAGATTTGGGTTCCAACTGGCCGTGTCTTTGTGAGACGCAGAGTAGGTGAACGGATGATCTCTGCATGTGTAGTTCCCACCTTGAAGCATGGAGGAGGAGATGTGATGGTATGGGGGTGCTTTACTGGAGACACTGTCAGCGATTTATTTCAAATTCAAGGCACACTTAACCAGCATGGCTACCACAGCATTTTTCAGCAATATGCCATCCCATCTGGTTTGCGCTTAGTGGGACTATCATTTGTTTTTCAACAGGACAATGGAAAAACATTCCAGGTGAAACTGGTTGAGAGAATGCCAAGGGTGTGCAAAGGTGTGCAAAGCTGTCGTCAAGGCAAAGGGTGGCTACTTTGAAGAATCTCAAATATAAATATATTTTGATTTGTTTAACACTTTTTTGGTTACTACATGATTCAATATGTGTGTTATTCACCATTATTTTTCAATGCAGAAAATAGTAAAACTAAAGGAAAAACCCTGAAATTAGTAGGTGTGTCCAAAATGTTGACTGGTACTGTATGTGGACACCCCTTCAAATTAGTGGATTGGGCTATTTCACCCACACCCATTTCTGACAGGTGTATAAAATCGAGTACACAGCGATGCAATCTCCATAGACAAACATTGGCAGTAGAATGGCCTTACTGAAGAGCTCAGTGACTTTCAACGTGGCACCGTCATAAGATGCCACCTTTCCAACAAGTCAGTTCATCAAATTTCTGCCTCGCTAGAGCTGCCCCGGTCAACTGTTAGTGCTGTTATTTGTGAAGTGGAAACATCTAGGAGCAACAAAGACTCAGCCGCGAAGTGGTAGGCCACACAAGCTCACAGAATGGGACCGCCAAGTGCTGAAGCGCGTAGCGTGTAAAAGTCATCTGTCCCCAGTTGCAACACTCACTACCGAGTTCCAAACTGCCTCTGGAAGCAACGTCAGCACAATAACTGTTTGGGAGCGTCATGAAATGGGTTTTGATGGCTGAGCAGCCGCACACAAGCCTAGGATCACCATGCGTAATGCCAAGCACCGGCTGGAGTGGTGTAAAGCTTGCCGCCATTGGACTCTGGAGCAAAGGAAACGCATTCTCGGGAGTGATGAATGAATCATGCTTCACCATCTGGCAGTCCGATGGACAAATCTGGGTTTGGCGGATGCCAGGAGAATGCTACCTGCTAGTGCTAACTATACAGTTTTGTGGAGGAGGAATAATGGTCTGGGTGTAGCGGCTCTCGTTTGTAGAATGAAGAGTGAACCAAGGCGCAGCGTGGTAGACGTACATCGTCTTTTTATTGATGACACCAAAACAAAATAACAAAGACAAAAAACGAACGCGAACAGTTCTGTCAGGCACAGACACTAAACAGAAAACAAGATCCCACAAAACCCAAAAGGAAAATGACAACTTATTTATGATCCCCAATCAGAGACAACGATAGACAGCTGCCTCTGATTGGGAACTACCCTCGGCCAAAAACAAAGAAATAGAAAACATGGACTTTCCCACCCGAGTCACACCCTGACCTAACCAAACATAGAGAATAATAAGGATCTCCAAGGTCAGGGCGTGACACTGGGACTGTTTTTCATTGTTCGGGCTAGGTCCCTAAGTTGCAGTGAAGGGAAATCTTAATGCTATAGTGTACAATGAAATTCTAGACCATTTTGTGCTTCCAACTTTGTGGCAACAGATTGGGGAAGGCCTTTTCCTGTTTCAGCATGACAATGCCGGTGTGGAAGAACTTCACTGGCCTGCACAGAGCCCTGACCTCAACCCCATTGAACACCTTTGGGATGAATTGGAACGCCGACTGCGAACCAGGCCTAACCACCCAACATCAGTGCCGACTTCACTAATGCTGTTGTGGCTGAATGGAAGCAAGTCCCCGCAGCAATGTTCCAACATCTACTGGAAAGCCTTCCCAGAAGAGTGGAGGCTGTTATAGCAGCCTTTTATTTAACTAGGCAAGTCAGTTAAGAACAAATTCTTATTTACAATGACGGCCTGCAAAGGGGGGACCAACTCCATATTAATGCCCATGATTTTGAAATTAGATGTTCGACGAGCAGGTGTCCACATACTTTTGGTCATGTAGTGTATGTTGCTATAAAGTTTAGTTACAAGTGATTCTGGCCCGAGGTAGCGTACAGACAGCTCTTGCGCATGTAAATATATACATATTCTCTCAATACAGTACTTGTCTGTGTGAAACAGTACAGTATACACAAGGTAACAGATTGCAAAAACACAATTTGATTTTATAAATCGGTTGATTTAATGTTATGTGCTGACAAGACAGAGAGATGATTAGTATAAAAACTGACACAGCTTAACATAGACATTAGCATGGACAATTGTCTATCAGATACAGTAAGAATTGTGTGAACAGAGTACTGCTCTGTACTCAGAACAAGTGAAAAGGCAATTAATAAAATTTAATAAATATGCATCCAGAGCAGATCAATGGGCCAATAAAAGCCAGTATAAAAATAGAGAATATAAGTATAAAGTTATGAAAACATCTATTCATATTAAAGCTAAACATTTGGATCACCCAAGCATTTTTTATTTCCAGTATATAAAACTATTTACAGTAAATCCATGGAAGACTGATTATACAGGAGTGAATACAGTTCAGTTCAGACCCATTTTATCCCAGCAATCACTCAATCACATTTATTTATAAAGCCCTTTTTACATCAGCAGATGTCACAAAGTGCTATACAGAAACACAACCTAAAACCTCTAACAGCAATCAATGCAGCACGGTGCCTAGGAAAAACTCCCTAGAACGGCAGGAACCTAGGAAGAAACCTAGAGAGGAACCAGGCTCTGAGGGGTGGCCAGACCTCTTCTGGCTGTGCCGGGTGGAGATTATAAGAGTACATCACAATTTTGATGTTCTTCAATCTGGCCTTTATCAGACTAAAGATTTCTAAAAAAGGAAATGATAAACAAATAATTATTAAAATTATACATGCACCAACACTACAAACTTTATCAAGATATGTAAAACAAAGAATCTCCATAAATATGCATGGAATTTGACTTTACAACAGTGAATTTGGTACCACCCACAGGTGGAAAAATAAATTACAACAAATTTAAAAAAACAAATGTGGTTGATAATTACATTTTCTTAATAGGTTAACAGTATGTACAAAAAGCTTCTGGTTGGTCTGTTAATCATTATAAAATAGAGAGAGGTTTGTACTTGACAGGTAAAATATACAGGTTACAATCACAGTGAATTGTCAAAAATAATAAGACTATTGTCTCGTATTGATACATTATATTGTAATGATGTGCAGTTAGATGCAGCTTCTGAGAATTCAAAAAACACGGTACATATGTTACTACATGTAACTGCATATCATTACAGTCTATAGCCGGGCTGCCCAATCTTGGTCCCGAAGGGCCGAAACACTACTGGTTTTCATCCTCTCCTTATCAGGGACTAATTCAGACCTGTGACACCAGGTGAGTCCAATTAACTACCAGGTAGAAACAAAAAACGGAAGTATTTTAGGCCCACCAGGACCATGACATGGTCTATATCTTACAGTGCACATTTACCATTTTGATGCTTCATAGAGGTGACAGATGAAAGGTAGTCTATAATATTTACAAAAATATCTAAAATCATCAAAGCTTTGGTTTTCAGCTTATTGCTGAGGATTCCTGAGATGTTATGAGCACCCAATGAAGGAATACAGCCCTCAAACTACACTCTGGACCTCAAAGCCAGTTCCACTGCTTTTTAAAAATATGAATAGACTACTTTTAATCAGTGGATTACCCTAAACCAAAACTCACTGGCAGCCCTTAGGGAAGTGCCTGTAGCAATATTTGCTAAATGCCTGTTTTAGTATATTCCCTGTTTACTTCAGTGGCAATTCTACCTAAGAAAGTTACATAGAGGAAATCCCCAAAACTGATTGTCACCAAAAAGAAGAAAAAGAAGTGTACAGCAATCAAAAAATGATATAATGAATCAAGTTCTGCTCCTCGCTAACCCTTCAAATATTTTGTCAAACTATCTTAATTGCGCCTCACCCACACCTTCAAAAACCTGCATAGACCCATTGTGATTGGCTTAATGCGTGATCGGCTCATATGTAAAATAGCAGTTTAACTTTCTAACCAGTTGGTTTAGTTCTTCACAGCCCCCCATGGCTGCAGAGTGGCATAAGGCATGATGAACTGCGGGGGTGGCTGGGGCAGGACGTAGTAGCCGAACACTGGAGGAGGTGGAGGCGCGTATATTGTGGTGAGGAACACAGGACCCTTCTTCTTGTATGTTGTGGGCCATACAGGGGCAGGGTGGTAGAAGTAATGCTGAGAGGTAGGCTGGAGCTGGAGAGAGAGAGAACAGAGGGAGAGAGAACTTAGATAGGATTTCGATTATAATTCATCTTCAATTCAATCAGATAGTACTTAGAGATCACTTCTTCTGGATGTGTAGGATCTGGTGCTACGTGAATCTACGTGTCCATAGTGCTACATTGTGGATGTCAGAGAGGGAGATTTGGTACCACATTAAGGTAATGTAGATTAACAGAAAAGTTCTTACCAGTGTTTTGGTGACCTTCTGTTGAGCATGCTCCACCCTGAACCTGTTCCGAACCCTGGGCATCATGGCAATCACACAAGGTCCGCCCCCCGCCTTCTCCTTCTCTTTCTTTCCCTCTTTCTCTTTCGTCTTCTCATCTTTTCTTCCGTCCGTCTCTCCATCCTTCCCCTCGTCCTCTGTATCGCTGGAGACAGCAGAGCCACAGTCAGACGAGCTGGCAGAGTGGTAGTCGGACGTATCCAGGTCAACATCTTTGTCTCCTTTCACATCTTCTTCATCCTCCTCTTCTCCTTCTTTGAAACGAGCTACTGTGAAGTATCTGCAGTTCTCCCCTGACCTGTGAGAGAGGAAAGAGAATACATTAGTTTCTGTAACAAAACACATTGGAATGACCTATAAACCACCTTGTAGCCCTTTCCTGCAGTCAAATGACCTAGTGGCCTCATGGGTGGAATGTTATTCATATTTTTCATAATCAAAAAAGCCACCGGAAATCTGGTGTTTCTATGTCAAACGTTATTTAAACATTTCAGTCTTCTGTGATGTATAGAAAGTGTAATATTAGGATGCAAACTCTAAATTGAATACATTTCAACTGTATATCTGACATGGAACAGGTGTCTTCTTTTTTTTAAGCCCATAACCATGTGTGTGAGGTGTATGCTTTTGTTTCACAATAGATTTGTTTAAGACTACCAATAATCACTCTGTGTGACCGTGATTTAGCCCACTGCAGTAAAAGTTTGAAGGGTCTAACAGTTTCACTTCTATCAACCCATCTCCCTCATGATCATTCCCTCATTGTAGTTGTTGTATTTTCTCACCCTCCTCCTACCGTAACTTGATGAGTCATCACATAATGGGCAGGTTCGTACAACACATGCATCATGATGATAAATATGGTACCTCCAAGGAGCTGACTGTATGACTGTACAATGAATGAAAACCTTCTTCCTCTGCCTTCTGTCTCTGAGACTGAGTATGTCACTGTCTCACTGTGTGTGTACGTCTGTGCACGTGTGAATTACATAGTGTGACTCACCGTGCGCACACCTCCAGTGGGTCGATCCACAGCGCAATCTCGCATGGGAGGCCCAGCTCGCTGGGTTTGAGCTTGCTCTCCTCACACGCTCTCAGCACCTCCTCATCACACACCACCCCCTCGCTTACCCTGATGCACCTAAGAGAGGTCAAAGGGCAGAGAGCTGTTCACCTGGACCACAGTCAACTTATCATGTACAGTGATGTGAAAAAGTATTTTCCCCCTTCCTGATTTCTTATTTTTTTGCACATTTGTCACACTTAAATGTTTCAGATCATCAAGCAAATTTAAATATTACACAAAGATAACCCAAGTAAACACAAAATGCCGTTTTTAAGCGTTAATTTTATTTATTAAGGGGAAAAAGCTATCCGAACCTTCATGGCCCTATGTGACAAAGTAATTGCCCCTCCTTGTTAAATCATGAATTTACTGTGGTTAATCACCATTTTTGGAAAGCTGAGTTCAATTTCACTAGCCACACCCAGGCCTGATTACTGCCAGACCTGATGAATCAAGAAATTACTTAAATAGAACCTGTCTGACAAAGTGAAGTAGTCCAAAGAAATTCAGGAACAGATGAGAAAAAAAGTAATTGACATCTATCAGTCTGGAAAGGGTTACAACGCCATTTCTAAAGCTTTGGGGCTCCAGCGAACCACGGTGAGAGCCATTATCCACAAATGGAGAAAATTTGGAACAGTGGTGAACCTTCCCAGGAGTGGCCGGCCTACCACAATTACCCCAAGAGCGCAGCGACGACTCATCCAAGAGGTCACAAAAGAACCCACAACAACATCTAAAGAACTGCAGGCCTCACTTGCCTCAGTTAAGATCAGTGTTCATGACTCAACCATAAGAAAGACACTGGGCAAAAATGGCATCCATGGCAGAGTTCCAAGGCGAAAACCACTGCTGACCAAAAGGAACATAAAGGCTCGTCTCACTTTTGGAAAAAACCATCTTGATGATCCCCAAGACTTTTGGGAAAATATTATGTGGACTGACGAGACAAAAGTTGAACTTTTTGGAAGGTGTGCGTCCCGTGACATCTGGCGTAAAAGTAACACAGCATTTCAGAAAAAGAACATCATACCAACAGTAAAATATGGTGGTGGTAGTATGATGGTCTGGGGCTGCTTTGCTGCTTCAGGACCTGGACGACTTGCTGTGATTTGATGGAACCATGAATTCTGCTCTCTACCAAAAAATCCTGAAGCAGAATGTCCGGCCATCAGTTCGTGACCTCAAGCTGAAGTGCACTTGGTTTCTGCAGCAGGACAATGATCCAAAACACACCAGCAAGTCCACCTCTGAATGGCTTAAAAAAAAACTAAATTAAGGTTTTGGAGTGGCCTAGTCAAAGTCCGGACTTGAATCCGATTGAGATGCTGTGGCGTGACCTTAAAAAGGCAGTTCATGCTCGAAAACCCTCCAATGTGGCTGAATTAAAACAATTCTGCAAAGAAGAGTGGGCCAAAATTCCTCCACAGCGATGTGAAAGACTCATTGCCAGTTATCGCAAATGCTTGATTGCAGTTGTTGCTGCTGAGGGTGGCACACCCAGTTATTAGGTTTAGGGGGCAATTACTTTTTGAAGGTTCGGATAGCTTTTTTCCCGTAATAAATAAAATCATCACTTAAAAACTGCATTTTGTGTTTACTTGGGTTATCTTTGTGTAATATTTAAATTTGTTTGATGATCTGAAACATTTAAGTGAGACAAATGTGCAAAAAATTCAGAAATCAGTAAGGGGGCAAATACTTTTCCACAGCACTGTATGTGTATCTTCTCATAGACATCCACACGAAATAACAACCCAGTTACTTAAATTCTTTAATATTTCACTTCCCTTGTTGTTTACCTGAATGCCTGTCCTTTGTTGGGGTTGTCGGGGTACCAGTGGTCTTTGAATTTGTCGCACAAAAGTTGCCGCAGCTTTCCAGCAAAAGCGTCAGCTTTGGTTCCATCTAAGCCACCCCGCTCCACGGCTAGGCTTCTCAGGAAATTCACCCCGGCGTTTACCTCTCTCTTCATCGTTTCTGTGAGGAAATAGGTGCAGAAAGCATTAGTCTATCCTGTAAAGCTACTCAACTAATTTAGAATATTTTAACCAACTGTACAGCGTGAAAAACATATTCCCGAAACTACAGCGTGTGTGTACAATTCACAAGCCACCACCACTGTCAACAAAATTATTTTCACAGTTCCTCAAACCCCAGAATAGCCCTATTTCACGGTCTGCCATTCAGTCTAATGTTGGGCAGGAGGAAGTCAGCTCCTTGGATAAGACCACTTCCTAGAGTATTTAGCCACTGTGTGTTTTCTATTATCATTACCTTCAGACCACACTAGAGGTATATATATGTTCAATGTACGCAAGTCAGACTGGCCTTCTGTTGTTTAAACAAACTGGGAGCCAAAGGTCGTAGTTTGTATACAGGCAAACAAGATGCAAATAGACTCATAGGCCATGTTGGCATATCAATATGTTACATACGCAAAACGTGTCAGATTCAGTTACAGACCAAAGGTACAGTATGTGCCTTCTGATAGATACAGAGTTTGTTTCTTCTCAATAGTGCCAGACAGTGTCAGATTGACACAGGGGAGAAGGTACAGTACAACCCTGCCTACAGTACCGGTCAAAGAAGTGGAATGTTTGCCAGCTTAGCAGAAACGCTGAGCCAGTGTAGCTGATTAACCATCATGAAACTACGTATGTGAGGAGTGCAAGTGTGTTAACTTCCTGCTCTGGTTTAGTCGAGGTGCGAGGGTTAATTGTTGTTGTTAGTGTAGACCTGACATACAGAGAGAGTCAGGGAGAATTTGAAAGAAACATTAGTTGCATCAGCTTGAGGAAGGCGTGACAATTATATTCCACCTTAAGCATCTTCCCGGAGGTGACAGACTTTTTCTGGTGACACAACTATGTACTAATGGCATTATGTAAACTGTTAAGCAATTATACAGAAACAATTTGTTTCTACAGTTCACAAGTGAAGAAGTTAATTTCCCTTAAGACCAACATAACAAATAGCTTTATCGTACAGTCCCACTGGGCACAGATGTCACGCCCTGACCATAGTTTGCTTTGTATGTTTCTATGTTTTGTTTGGTCAGAGTGTGATCTGAGTGGGCATTCTATGTTGTATGTCTAGTTTGTCTATTTCTATGTGTTGGCCTGATATGGTTCTCAATCAGAGGCAGGTGTTAGTTGTTGTCTCTGATTGGGAACCATATTTAGGTAGCCTGTTTTGTATTGTGGGGTGTGGGTGATTGTTCCTGTTCGTGTGTTCCTGTGTTGTCACCATACGGGACTGTTTCGTCTTCGTTTATTTTGTCAGTTTATTGTTTTTTGTCTTTATGTTACGTGTGTGCGTTTTAGGTAGAGGTGGATTTATTTTCTTAAACTTGGCACCCTGTGTTTTTTGGGTTGTCACGTTGTTGTCCGCGCCCTGTATTCTTGGACTTATCATTTTGTGTGCCGAAGTAAAGAGCACTTTTGCACAGTGGAACTCTCTGCGTCTGATTCCTTCACCCACCTAGTCCCGCGTGACAACAGATGTCAGTTCAACGTCTAGTTTTGATTTACATTTGGTTGAATGTCAACTAACCTGAATTCAATGTGAAATCTGAAGAGGAAAGAAAAAACGCAAAAAAATTGGCAAATCCAATTAGTTTCCCACGTTGATTCAACGTCATCACATTGATTTTGGTGGTTGAAATGACGAGGAAACAATGTTGATTCAACCAGTTTTGTCCCAGTGGGGTAGGTTCAGTGAGCTTATACAGTTAGTAACCACGTTGTAACTCAGTTGTAGAGAAATACCAGGTGGTGAGGTAACAAAGTCCTATTCAATACATTATTACTTCACAATATTGCTTTCAGATGCTTTTGATGATCACATGGTACTGTGATTGTATCTTATTCAATAACAGAATGCATTTTTCATTAGAACTCTACCAGTACACAGTCACAAGTGCTTGAAGAACTCAGTGTGCCTCAGGATGTTATGTCGAAACTCTCTCCCTCTACCTCTCTTTCACATAAACACACACGCAGACAGACACAGATACACACTACAAACAGTACCCTCAGTCTGAAGACAACTCTCTAAACCCAGCTGACGATGGATTTTCAGCTAGGATTTCCTGTTTCAGATAGCTGGCATAACTGAAAAGCATTTGCAGGTGGTGCCTCTAGTCTGCACTCTTAAACTGCCTCGTCCCACCGTTGGTGGAAAGAAAGAATGTTAGATAGGCAACAGGATATTTACAGTGGGGGGGGGGGGGGTGACAGAATGGTATTCCTTTTTACCTTAGGGGTATACAGAAGAAGGGTAGACTATTTGTTCATACATGTGATCTCATCTAAAAATGTGATATGGACCAATTTGAATGGACTGAAAAAGATTGTTTTCATCACCATGTTGAAACCCAATAGGAATGTCAGTGAGAAGTTACAGATGTAGGATCTTAATTTGAGTTTTGCTATAGCAGGAAAATAATCCTGCAGCAACAGGAAATGTGAATTATTATGTGGATTATAATTAATGTATGTTTCTGTTAGGGTTACATTTTTTGTAAGGGAAAATCAAGTCTGAAATTTCAAAGTGGAAATTATAAACTTCAGAAGCCTTTTTAAACCTCAAATACACTACACGTTTAAAATGTCCTGCTGTGCAGGAAAGTTCTCCTGCAACAGGGTGACCAAATGAAGATCCTACATCTTTGCAGAAATACAGTAACACAGACTGTTACAGACACAGACTACTGACTCATCACATTGTTCTGACCGAGTAGTTCCCAGTCTGACCACTTCTCTAACTTCACAGCCACATAATGTCTTTCAGTCTAATAATATCGACCACAACTATCGCCACATGTTTGTTCTTTTTCAGACTGCACAGCAACATCTACTGTAGATGTAGGATCTTAATTTGACCTATATTGTCACAGCAAAATAATCCTGCAGCGACTGGATTGAAATGTTTAGTGCATAATGTTGCTTGATCAGTGGTTAGGATATCAGCTCGCCAAAGGTAGGCTACATGAAAAGTGCAATATTGTTAATATTACTGTGTGTTAGTGTGCTCCTCTGCATTTCCTGCGGTGCATTTCAGCAACAACAGATTGATCAAATTAAGATTATACAACTGTAGAGCCATTTCTCAGAAGTGTAACTAACAGACACATATTTTGGCCACTGCTGTATATCACTGAGGACACTGAGAGGCAAATTGAGAGACATGAGCATCTCTGAACATAGTAATGTGGTTCTTGTGCAGTATCTAGGCCAGGGCATGTAATGGCGAGGGTTATCAAGTCAACAGGTGGTGAGCTGCAGAATGAGTTTCATTCTGTGCGATGCTCCACTCCACTCTGCAGTCTAGTGTGAAACCTCTTACAGCTCAGAGAGTTGACCTCATGTTAGATGATGGCCCAGTCATTTACTGGTTGCCTCATCTGTCATCATAAACTTTGCATATTAAAGTGCCATTATCGCTGTCATGACTAAATCATTCACTACCTTATTTAGACTGGATTGATGTGGACATTGCTCGTGATTAGATTAGAATATGTTAGGACCA
Source organism: Salvelinus alpinus (assembly GCF_045679555.1). NCBI lineage: Eukaryota > Metazoa > Chordata > Actinopteri > Salmoniformes > Salmonidae > Salvelinus > Salvelinus alpinus. Next base: position 1,914,225 of record NC_092120.1, on the reverse strand, counting down.
CTGAGACCAGAATTAAACATCTTCCTGTCTATAAATGACATTTTTCAGTTAAAAAATGTAATGCCATGAACAGACCCTCATCTATATCCTAGATCTGTACGTCCTAGATCAGTGGCTCCCAAACTTTTTATAGTCCTGTACCCCTTCAAACATTCAACCTCCAGCTGTGTACCACTTCTAGCACCAGGGTCAGCACACTCTCAAATGTTGTTTTTAGCCATCATTGTAAGCCTGACACACACACACACTATACGATACATTTATGAAACATAAGAATGAGTGTGAGTTTTTGTGGGTTTTGTGGGAACTGACAAAGAACTCTTATAGGACCAGGGCACAAATAATAATATAATAATAATCAATAATTTTGTTCTTTATTTAACCATCTTATATATAAAACCTTATTTGTTCAACAAAAATCGTGAATAACTCACCACAGGTTAATGAGAAGGGTGTGCTTGAAAGGATGCACATAACTCTGCAATGTTGGGTTGTATTGGAGCGTCTCAGTCTAAATCATTTTCCACACACACTGTGCCTGTATTTAGTTTTCATGCTAGTGAGGGCCGAGAATCCACTCTCACATAGGTACGTGGTTGCAAAGGGCATCAGTGTCTTAACAGCACGATTTGCCAAGGCAAGATGCTCTGAGCGCAGCCCAATCCAGAAATCTGGCAGTGGCTTCTGATTAAATGACATTTTCACTGAACCGCTTGTTGCAATTTCCGATGAGGCTCTCGTTCAGATATCGGTAAGTGGACTGGAGGCAGGGCATGAAAGGGAAAATGAATCCAGTTGTTTGTTTCATCCGTTTCGGGAACGTACCAGCATAATTGCGCACCTAACTCACTCTCAGGTGCTTCGCTATATCACATTTGACATTGTCCGTAAGCTTGAGTTCATTTGCACACAAAAAATCATACAATGGTGGAAAGACCTGTGTGTTGACCTTGATAATGCAGACAGAGAAGAGCTCCAACTTCTTAATCATAACCTCAATTTTGTTCCGCACATTGAATATAATTGCGAAGAGTCCCCGTAATCCTAGATTCAGATCATTCAGGCGAGAAAAAACATCACCCAGATAGGCCAGTCGTGTGAGAAACTCGTCATCATGCAAGCGGTCAGACAAGATAAAATTATGGACAGTAAAGAAAACTTTAAGCTCGTCTCTCAAATCAAAAAAATGTGTCATTACTTTGCCCCTTGATAACCAGCGCACTTCTGTATGTTGTAAAAGTGTTACATGGTCGCTGCCCATATCATTGCATAGTGCAGAAAATACACGAGAATTCAGGGGCCTTGCTTTAACAAAGTTAACCATTTTCACTGTAGTGTCCAAAACGTCTTTCAAGCTGTCAGGCATTCCCTTGGCAGCAAGAGCCTCTCGGTGGATTCTGCAGTTTACCCAAGTGGCGTCGGGAGCAACTGCTTGCACGAGCATTACCACTCCACTATGTCTCCCTGTCATGGCTTTTGCGCCATCAGTACAGATACCAACATGAGCAGCAGCTACCAACACGAGCACGTTTGGCTACATACAGACCGTTAGTGGAATTCCTGCGAGAGAGTAACGGTAATGTGATTGGATGTTAATTATTTGACTAGGCTACCTGTATTTGACGTTGTGTTGTTATTTCGCTGAACACTAGACGGTTTAAATACATTTTTGGCAGTGAAACGAGGCTACTAAGGCGAGAGAGAAAAACTTGCCCAAATGTATAGCCCCGTTGGAAAATATAAATGGACTGTTTGAAAATGTGAAGACATTTTTTTTTAAATATATATATTTTTAAAAATGTGATTCACATTTTTATTTGGCATACCCCCGACGGCATTGCGCGTACCCCCATTTGGGAATACCTGTCCTCACACAGAAGTGAGGTGGAGCCATGGTGGATGCCCTATGCTCCTTAGGGGGCCAAGAGGTTTAAAGACGCACTCAGGCTATTTTTGAACTTTTCCCATTAAAAAAGAATATCCCGAGTATAAATAGAGTAATGTTCACACAAATGGTGGCTGGTGGCACTTTAACTGGGGAGGGCGGGCTCATAGTAATTGCTGGAACGGAATAAATGGAATGTTTGATACCATTCCATTCACTCCATTCGTTATTATGAGCTGTCCTCCCTTCACCAGCCTCCTCTGGCACACACACTTAAGGTTAAAACAATACATTTTGAGACATTTTTTGTTTTTTAAACACAACTGCAAACTTCAAGGAGTTGGTCTGATGTGATTGGCATCCTCTCTTGCTTGAGGGGAAAATAGAGGACATCAACCACCCGAGCCACGGCCTGTTCACCCCGCTATCATCCAGAAGGAGAGGTCAGTACAGGTGCATCAAAGGTGGGACCGAGAGACTGAAAAACAGCTTCTATCTCAAGGCCATCAGACTGTTAAATAGCCATCACAAGCCGGCCACCACCCGGTTACGCAACCCTTTACCCTAGAGCAGGGGTGTCAAACATACGGCCCGCGGGCCGGAACCGGCCCCCAAGGAGGTTCGATCAGGCCCGCAGGATAATTCGAAAGTGGAAAAAATGCATAAAAGACATGGAATTAATATTTTTAATTCGCTGCAATTCATGGATTATCCGCTAAGGGGCGCACTCTTTCCATCAGAGTAGAAGACAAGCCGCATCACTGAGACAGACTGAAAACAGCAGACGGTATCAATGCGCCATCTGCTGCTTGTTACGACGTTGTTAATACCTTGGTCTCTACCTCTCCGCTACACCCTCATTAGCCAAAATGTCGTTATCCAAACGGAGAAAAGTAGATAAGGAGTGTAGAATTTTCAAAGAAAAATGGACCACGTCCTATTTATTTACAGAGATGCACGGAAAACCTTCGTGCTTGGTGTGTTTGCAACAAGTTTCGGTATTGAAGGAATATAATATTCGACGCCACTACGAGACTCATCACAGCGAAAAATATGACGGCTTGCAAGGACAACTGAGAAGAGATAAGATTAACGAATTGCTGGCGGGTCTGAGGAAACAGCAGTCAACTTTCATCCAGAGCCGAGAAGTCAGTGAAGCAGCGGTAAAAGCCAGCTACCTAATTGCTAGCGAAATAGCATTAGCATCGAAGCCGTATTCCGACGGTGACTTTGTTAAACGATGCATGATGAAGGCGGCTGAACTTGTGCAAACGAGAGTGTCCAATCAGGCCCGCGTGTGGTTTGAGTAAAAAATTAAATGAACTCAGTATACTTTAAAATGACTCAAATCAAATTGAAACAAACAATTTGTAGATTGTGCCCAGCTCGCTAATAATCACCAGAATGAAAGCTAGACATAGAAAATTCCCAGACCGATGGATAGAGAACAATTCAGTTTCCAATTTTGATGTAGAGGAAATGCAACAAATTTTCAATGCGGCCCTCCGGACCTCACTGAAGACCGAATGCGGCCCCCAGGGCAAGATGAGTTTGACACCCCTGCCCTAGAGGCTGCTGCCCTATGCACATAGACATGGAACCACTGGTCACCTTAATAATGGAACACTAGTCACTTTAATAATGTTTACATACTGTTTTACTCATTTCATATGTATTTACTGCATTCTGTATATACTATATACCATATATACTGTATTCTAGTCAATGCCACACTGACATTGCTCATCTTAATATTTATATATTTCTTAATTCCACTGTTTTACTTTTAGATTTGTGTGCATTGTTGTGACCTGTTAGATACTACAGCACTGTTGGAGCTAGAAACACAAGCATTTCGCTACACCCACAATAACATTGCTAAATATGTGTATGTGACCAATATAATTTTTTTGAAGATGAAAGCCCCCCCCTCACTTGTTACATGTCATGACATACCTGGACCTCCTATTGAGATGTGCCTTTCGGTAAGTAAAATCAGGTGATAAAGAGGTGAAAAGGAGCCTGGGTGTGTCTTTAAGTCAAGTCAGATCTGTATGTAAATTGCATTTACAAGCAGAGCAACCGTTCCAGAAGCAGAGTCTTTGAGTGACAGTACACAGTGGCCCACTGCCTCTAACAGACAAAGCAGTAACACTGAGGTGTTGGTATTGCAGCAACCCCTGTATTGATCTTTGTGTAAAGACCGAGACATGACCTCTCTACAGCCCAATAACAACATACATGTCAGTCCATGTTGTGCAAGTGTGAGAAAGTTGACATGGTGTCCCAATAATCTGAACCAGTCCACCTAGCCTAACACAGTTCCATGACCTATATAATAACCAATAATCTGAACCAGTCCACCTAGCCTAACACAGTTCCATGACCTATATAATAACCAGTAATCTGAACCAGTCCACCTAGCCTAACACAGTTCCATGACCTATATAATAACCAATAATCTGAACCAGTCCACCTAGCCTAACACAGTTCCATGACCTATATAATAACCAGTAATCTGAACCAGTCCACCTAGCCTAACACAGTTCCATAACCTATATAATAACCAATAATCTGAACCAGTCCACCTAGCCTAACACAGTTCAATAACCTATATAATAACCAATAATCTGAACCAGTCCACCTAGCCTAACAGAGTTCCATAACCTATATAATAACCAATAATCTGAACCAGTCCACCTAGCCTAACACAGTTCCATGACCTATATAATAACCAGTAATCTGAACCAGTCCACCTAGCCTAACACAGTTCCATGACCTATATAATAACCAATAATCTGAACCAGTCCACCTAGCCTAACACAGTTCCATGACCTATATAATAACCAGTAATCTGAACCAGTCCACCTAGCCTAACACAGTTCCATAACCTATATAATAACCAATAATCTGAACCAGTCCACCTAGCCTAACACAGTTCAATAACCTATATAATAACCAATAATCTGAACCAGTCCACCTAGCCTAACAGAGTTCCATAACCTATATAATAACCAGTAATCTGAACCAGTCCACCTAGCCTAACACAGTTCAATAACCTATATAATAACCAATAATCTGAACCAGTCCACCTAGCCTAACACAGTTCCATAACCTATATAATAACCAATAATCTGAACCAGTCCACCTAGCCTAACACAGTTCAATAACCTGTATAATAACCAATAATCTGAACCAGTCCACCTAGCCTAACACAGTTCCATAACCTATATAATAACCAATAATCTGAACCAGTCCACCTAGCCTAACAGAGTTCCATAACCTATATAATAACCAATAATCTGAACCAGTCCACCTAGCCTAACAGAGTTCCATAACCTATATAATAACCAATAATGTGAACCAGTCCACCTAGCCTAACACAGTTCCATAACCTATATAATAACCAATAATGTGAACCAGTCCACCTAGCCTAACACAGTTCCATAACCTATATAATAACCAGTAATCTGAACCAGTCCACCTAGCCTAACACAGTGCAATAACCTATATAATAACCAATAATCTGAACCAGTCCACCTAGCCTAACACAGTGCAATAACCTATATAATAACCAATAATCTGAACCAGTCCACCTAGCCTAACACAGTTCCATAACCTATATAATAAACCAATAATCTGAACCAGTCCACCTAGCCTAACACAGTTCAATAACCTATATAATAACCAATAATGTGAACCAGTCCACCTAGCCTAACACAGTTCAATAACCTATATAATAACCAATAATCTGAACCAGTCCACCTAGCCTAACACAGTTCCATAACCTATATAATAACCAATAATGTGAACCAGTCCACCTAGCCTAACAGAGTTCCATAACCTATATAATAACCAATAATCTGAACCAGTCCACCTAGCCTAACACAGTTCAATAACCTATATAATAACCAATAATGTGAACCAGTCCACCTAGCCTAACACAGTGCAATAACCTATATAATAACCAGTAATCTGAACCAGTCCACCTAGCCTAACACAGTTCAATAACCTATATAATAACCAGTAATCTGAACCAGTCCACCTAGCCTAACACAGTTCAATAACCTATATAATAACCAATAATGTGAACCAGTCCACCTAGCCTAACACAGTTCAATAACCTATATAATAACCAATAATGTGAACCAGTCCACCTAGCCTAACACAGTTCAATAACCTATATAATAACCAATAATCTGAACCAGTCCACCTAGCCTAACACAGTGCAATAACCTATATAATAACCAATAATCTGAACCAGTCCACCTAGCCTAACACAGTTCCATAACCTATATAATAACCAATAATGTGAACCAGTCCACCTAGCCTAACACAGTTCAATAACCTATATAATAACCAATAATTGTATAATAACTAGTTCCTATTAAGATGAGTGAACACTGGCAGTGAATAGCTTCTGTGTTATACATGCTGTCTGTATTTCTTTGACACCAGTTAATTAATGTTTGTTGTTGAGTAATATGGCAGCTTGAAAGATTATGGTTATAGCACAGCAATGTTATAGCAGCATATACAATACATTAGATTGTTGCCCCATGCCATGTGGTGAGTCTTGTTGATAGCAAGTTCATGTAAATTGCAAGAAAACAGCTGAAACTTCAGATCTAAAAGAGTGAATTTGAGTGTCCTATAGCCCGGCCACGTGCTTCCTGAGCCTATGGAAAGAGTCCACACTGCAGAGATTGGATACATTTTATCACTTGAACTCAAGTGATTGCTATAATGTAACTTGTGAAGAACAATAAATTGTTATCATTTAGAGATCACACATCCTGTAGGCTACACGTCAAACAGATTTCAGATTGGGTTTTCCGTTCAGCCCGTGGTTTTTGTAATTTTCCGCGTTGTGGCGCAGACTTTTTTTTTGCCTCGTTCGAAAACATTGAACAGGGGAGTGGGTTCTCAACGCGGAAATCCCCCCATGTAATTGGAAATTCTAAATGTTTCCTTGAATAGATTCCGCGTTTATCCTAAAGATTAAGTCTAAATTGTTTAAAATATACAAACTTAAATAATACTTCGATTTGGGAATAAAAAAGCTAAACAACAATTATACTAGGCTACAATTAAATTATTACATGCTACAAGGACTGTCGTGGTGAGTAGGCTGTTGTAATTGCTGTAATTTATAGTCATTACTCAATATATTCCCTAAATAATAAATACATTTACAACGTTTGTAATAACCAAACAATAACCAAGTTATTTAAATCACATGTGGAAAGAGACAACATTTGTTTACAAAATTATTTTTCAATCACATCAAAAGGTTGATTTAGAAATATGGTACACTTCTCAATATTTCTCACTTACCTGTATAATAACCGCAGTATTTTAAATATCCAGTACAATTACTATTTCCTCTATTTCCTCTCTATATTGCTGTGATCATATTACTTGTATAGTTATCGGCACATGTTGCTTCCTTGTTCTCTTTGGTACAGTCAAAGCGATCCACGTTCCTGGTTTTGCGTTGGTCTGTGGGAATATCTCAATTGCATACTCCTCGCGTCCTCGCTCTTGTCTTTTCTCAAAACCCATTGGATGAGAAAGCCATATGTCCCGCCCCTCTGACCTTCTCCTCCAATGGGTTACGAGGAGAGAGGACGCACAAATGTTAATGCAATTGGATTTTCCCTGTGTTGCGTAGTGTTGCAAGCGAGAAGTTACACCGTAAATATGACTCACTTCCTTGTTCGGAGCTATTAGCAATATGCTGACTCCCTTTTACTACAACCAGAGACTCCCACTACAGACCAAATATGGTAAGCCCCGGTGAACTGATAGTCTTCTACTATCACAGGCTATCATTCAAAAACATGTAAGGATGAAATGTAATTCTCACCATGTTATAACCTTATTATAGTCCTAACCTATTATTATTTATATTGATGAATAGTAGGCCTAACAACATGTGGCTTGTAAGACTACTAAAACAACAACAGCCCCTCAATGTATAATGTCAGTCTACTCAAACTTGAAATCCACCTGTGATAAGCTTCCATGTTAATTTCAAAGTAATTTTGACCCTATGTAAGTGTGCTTGTAGTGACTTCATAAGCCTGCATGTTGGTGTCATCAGTAGTCTCTGACAACCAGATGTTTTGACGCAACAAGAAAACATGTCTAAAGGCGTAAGGCATGTTTTTATAATATGTCACATTGCATAATTTATCTAACATACAGTACATAAGGGCAATTATTCTTCCACTCAGGAATCATTGATTAAGTTAAGCGCTCATCATGCCTATAGCATCTTGTAGGCTTCACTACTGATGTATATTTAACTTAGGACAGGTAGTCACAGTTTACCTAAGAATGTCTGGGGGCAAATTAATTCTGTCATCAAAATAATAATTTTCTTGTCAACAAAATTCAAGACACTACATTTTAGGCTTGTATTCAAAAACATCCTCCAGACTGCTACAAGGAGAAGCCTTGAAATTCCTGATGGCCCGACCTGGATGGCTGCTTACAGTGCTCTAAGTCCATACACCATCTATAAATGCCAGTGGCTCACAGCAACACATTAAACTGAAGGACTGCATCTTGCGTCACTGTGTGGAGGCCTTTCATTCAATAGCAACACTGGCATTGTAATTGATACACAGGCTGCATCTCAATAGTAGCTAGCTAGGTCCTCCAAGTCTTTGAGCGCATGCATCCTCCAAAAATGTAGAGGGTCAGTTCATGGCTTGATCAGATTAAGGAGATGGTTAGGAAGATTAGGTTAGATTAGGGAGATGGTTGTTGGAGATGGAGTCTGATGATGATCTTGTAGAGGGCTACTCTGGGAACCAGCCTGAGTCATGTACTTCTCCTCCTTCACAATGTGTGGAAACCACTTGGGTGATGCCTTAGCAGCTCTAGGCGCCAGAAAGTTTACCACACAGTTCAGAGTGGTAGCCAGTCGTCCTCACAACGAGCCCTCTGCCTCAGCACTGCTTTCCTCCACTGCATTTCCTTTTCCTCTCAAGCTTCGGGTGACTCCTCAACTGATGTTTAGCATTTTAACACTGGAACTCAAGTCATTGCTATAATGTAACTTGTGAAGAACATTGAGGTATTCAATTAAATGGTTATCATTTAGAGATCACATATCTGGAAGTCTACACTTCAAACAGATTTTAGATTGGGTTTTCCGTTCAGCTCGTGGTGTTTTCATTTTCTGCATTTTGGTGCCGACTTTCTCATATACCTCAAGCATAATTGACTCCTCCATTTATGTTTTCAAAAGATCAGGCACCAGCAGCCAGGTGAAACAAAAAGCTGGTACAGTGTCCAAATGCATCATTCAAAGAAAATCATTATTAGTCAGCTAGCTAGCCAAGACAAAAAAAGTTGACTTGCCAGTCTGTCTGCAAATCTGTAAAGTTTAATGTTAGAAAAAACAGCATAAAGCAAAATATACAGTACCAGTCAAAAGTTTGAACACAACTACTCATTCAAGGGGTTTTTCTTTATTTTTACTATTTTCTACATTGTATAATAATAGTGAAGACATCAAAACTATGAAATAACACATATGGAATCATGTAGTAACCAAAACAAGTTTTAAACAAATCTAAATATATTTTAGATTTTAGATTCTTCAAAGTAGCCACCCTTTGCCTTGATGACAGCTTTGCACACTCTTGGCATTCTCTCAACCAGCTTCACCTGAAATGCTTTTCCAACAGTCTTGAAGGAGTTCCCACATATGCTGAGCATTTGTTGGCTGCTTTTCCTTCACTCTGCAGTCCAACTCATCCCAAACCATCTCAATTAGGTTGAGGTTGGGTGATTGTGGAGGCCAGGTCAAATGATGCAACACTCCATCACTCTCCTTCTTTGTCAAATCAAATCACATTTATTTATATAGCCCTTCTTACATCAGCTGATATCTCAAAGTGCTGTACAGAAACCCAGCCTAAAACCCCAAACAGCAAGCAATGCAGGTGTAGAAGCACGGTGGCTAGGAAAAACTCCCTAGAAAGGCCAAAACCTAGGAAGAAACCTAGAGAGGAACCAAGCTATGAGGGGTGGCCAGTCCTCTTCTGGCTGTGCCGGGTGGAGATTATAACAGAACATGGCCAAGATGTTCAAATGTTCATAAATGACCAGCATGGTCAAATAATAATAATCACAGTAGTTGTCGAGGGTGCAACAAGTCAGAACCTCAGGAGTAATTGTCAGTTGGCTTTTCATATAGCTTTTCAAATAGTCCTTACACAGCCTGGAGGTGAGTTGGGTCATTGTCTTGTTGAAAAACAAATGACAGTCCCACTAAGCGCAAACCAGATTGGATGGCGTATCGTTGCAGAATGCGGTGGTAGCCATTGCATTGAATTCTAAATAAATCTCAGACAGTGTCCAGAAAAGTACCCCCACACCATCACACCTCCTACTCTATGCTTCACGGTGGGAACCACACATGCGGAGATCATCCGTTCACCTACTCTGCTTCTCACAAAGACACGCCGGTTGGAACCTAAAGTCTCAAATTGGGACCAAAGGACAGATTTCCACCAGTCTGTTGTCTATTGCTCATGTGTCTTGGCCCAAGCAAGTCTCTTCTTCTTATTGGTGTCCTTTAGTAGTGGTTTCTTTGCAGAAATTCGACCATGAAGGCCTGATTCACACGGTCTCCTCTGAACACTTGATGTTGAGATGTGTCTATGAAGCATTTATTTGGGCTGCAATTTCTGAGGCTGGAAACTCTAATGAACGTATCACCTGCAGGTGAGGTAACTCTGGGTCTTCCTTTCCTGTGGCGGTCCTCATGAGGGCCAGTTTCATCATAGCGCTTAATGGTTTTTGTGACTGCATTTGTTCCGGATTGACTGACCTTCATGTCTTAAAGTAATGATGGACTGTTTTTTCACTTTGCTTATTTGACCTGTTCTTGCCATAATATGGACTTGGTCTTTTACCAAATAGGGCTTTCTTCTGTATACCACCCCTACCTTGTCACAACAAAATGTACAGGAACTCTGTGCTTAGGCTGCTGCTAGGGCGCCATGGCAACTAATGAGCTGCTGTGACCTATTGGTCCTCACTGCTGGAGCTGTGGGTCTGATTTCTGATTGAAGAAGTACAGGCTACACTCTCTAACTTTCTTTTTGACCAGCAGAGGGCAGACTGGTCTGAGGTTTCTCATGTTCCTCCTCTCTCTCTCTCTCTCTCTCTCTCTCTCTCTCTCTCTCTCTCTCTCTCTCTCTCTCTCTCTCTCTCTCTCTCTCTCTCTCTCTCTCTCTCTCTCTCTCTCTCTCTCTCTCTCTCTCTCTCTCTCTCTCTCTCTCTCTCCCGCTTTCTCTCTCTCTCTCTCTCCCGCTTTCTCTCTCCCTCTCTCTCTCTCGTCTCTAATTCCTATCACCCCCCACCACACACACACACACACACACATACACACACTTAATCTCTTCACATTCAAATTCTAGGGTGGCTCAGCGGTGACGTCACCTTAGCAGGACCTGGCCAGAGAACAGTGTGTTAGACTGCTGTCTGGTCTCTTCTTCACTTTCCCACCCCCCTACTTCCCTCCCTTCGTTGGATCATAGTCCCTGTCCCAGATGCCAAGTCAAGAGGAAATGATCGCAGAGAGAGAGAGATGGAGAGGGGGAAGGTGGGATGGGAGAATTAGAAAGAGAGAGGATAAAGATATTGTAGGGTCACTGTGGTCTGTTGAGAGTATATGAGTTGGAATATTAATTTACGACAAAAGGAATATTAAACAAAGTCTCTCACTATCTCTCCTTCTCCCCTCTGCTATCTTCCCTCTGCATCTCTCTCTCTCTCCCCCCATACATTTTCTTAGCCTACATCTCAGTGGGCCATTCCGTTCATTGACGGCAAGACTGATTGCATTTTTTTCTTGATGCCTTTAAACAAGCAATTAATTTGACCAAAGAGCCACGGGTCGTTTGGCTTCCTGTTACAATCAGGACTGACATAGAGTGTTGAAAGCCAAGACTGGTCTGGCTCCTTAGAGCTCTTAGAGTAAGGCCCTCCCGATAGCTTGAGGGAGAGGTGGGGATTCAAGAGAGACAAAGTAAGGTTAAGTTCACTCAACTAAGTTTAGGCATCTCATATATTGTTACACAGTTGACACATGGTACCAGGGGTGTAGGAACGGGTGAGCCTGGGTGGGCACACATGTATATATATATTTTTTTAATGCTCTACTTGTCAATGTTCCAAACAGGACAATATTTTGATTTTGACCTAATCACAGTACTTGAGTTGGGCAGGAGCTCCCCAGAACTGAGTACCGGCTCCTCAAATTTTCTTCTGTTTGAGTTCCTGCACCTCCCATAGAATATTCGCTAAAAACTGTTGAGGGGTTTCTGCACCTAATTATAAACGGTACCGGCACCCAAAATGAGTACCGGCACCTATTTCAGTCCAAGTCAAGCACTGGCCTAAACATGCATACACCATTAAAAAATATAATACTTTTTATTTTTTATTTGTCTCATACACATATTTAGCAGATGTTATTGCGGGTGAATCAAAATGCTTTTGTTCCTAGCTCCAACAGTGCAGTAATATCTAACAATATACTGAAATCTAAAAAATAAAATAATGGAATTAAGAAATATATAAATATTAGGACTGGCAATGTCGGAGTCCGGAGTATAAATATATATGTATGTATGTACTGTATGTACACTACCGTTCAAAAGTTTGGGGTCACTTAGAAATGTCCTTGTTTTTGAAAGAAAAGCAATTTTTTTGCCCATTAAATTAACATCAAATTGATCAGAGATACAGTGTAGACATTGTTAATGTTGTAAATGACAATTGTTGCTGGAAATGGCAGATTTTTAATGGAATATCTACATAGGCGTACAGAGGCCCATTATCAGCAACCATCGCTCCTGTGTTACAATGGCACGTTGTGTTAGCTAATCCAAGTTTATCATTTTAAAAAGCTAATTGATCATTAGAAAACCCTTTTGCAATTATGTTAGCACAGCTGAAAACGGTTGTTCTGATTAAAGAAGCAATAAAGCTAGCCTTCTTTAGACTAGTTGGGCATCTGGAGCATCAGCATTTGTGGGTTCGGTTACAGGCTCAAAATGGCCAGAAACAAAGAACTTTCTTCGGAAACTCATCAGTCTATTCTTGTTCTGAGAAATAAGGCTATTCTATGTAAGAAATTGCCAAGAAACTGAAGATCTCGTACAACGCTGTGTACTACTCCCTTCACAGAACAGCGCAAACTGGCTTTAACCAGAATAGAAAGAGGAGTGGGAGGCCCTGGTGCACAACTGAGCAAGAGGACAAGTACATTAGAGTGTCTAGTTTGAGAAACAGATGCCTCACAAGTCCTCAACTGGCAGCTTCATTAAATAGTACCCGCAAAACACCAGTCTCAACATCAACAGTGAAGAGGCGACTCCGGGATGCTGGAGTTGCAAAGTTAAAGCCATATCTCAGACTGGCCAATAAAAATAAAAGATTAAGATGGGCAAAAGAACAGAGGTCCTTGATGATATTCTTGGCTTTCCTGTGACACCGGGTGCTGTAGATGTCCTGGAGGGCAGGCAGTGTGCCCCTGGTGATGCGTTGGGCAGACCACGCCACCCTCTGGAGAGCCTTGCGGTTGCGGGCGGTGTAGTTGTCGTATCAGGATGGTACGTGCTCCCTCTGCTGTCTTCTGAAGTCCACGATCAGCTCCTTCATTTTGTTGACGTTGAGGGAGACGTTATTTTCCTTGCCAGACTCCACCAGGTCCCTCACCTTCTCCCTGTAGGCTGTCTAGTTGTTGTTGGCAATCAGGCCTACCACTGTTGTGTCATCTGCAAACTTGATGATTGAGTTGGAGCGGTCATGGGTGAACAGGGAGTGCAGGAGGGGGCTGAGTATGCACCCTTGTTGTGTCCCTGTGTTGTAAATCAGCGTAGTTGAAGTGTTGTTGCTTGCCTTCACCACCTGGAGGTGTGGTGAAGGAAAAGCATTCCAGGTGACTCTACCTCATGAAGCTGGGTGAGAGAATGCCAAGAGTGTGCAAAGCTGTCATCAAGGTAAAGGGTGGCTACTTTGAAGAATATAAAATATATTTTGATTTGTTTGACACTTTTTTGGTTACTACATGATTTCATATGTGTTATTTCATAGTTTTGATGTCTTCACTATTATTCTACAATGTAGAAAATAATACAAATAAAGAAAAGCCCTTGAATGAGGAGGTGTGTCCAAACTTTTGACTGGTACCATATATTACTGTGCTTTGAGTGTTGCTAGTGCATGCATGTAATAGCAGTAATTCACAAAAAATAGAATAGTTGAATCTGCTCTTTTTGATACAGTACTATATAGACATCAGAATGTCTTACCTGCTTGTGACTGTAGGAGAATTAGTCAAAGTCACTTTCTGGCACTCCTTTTTTGGAATTCCGTTTCACCTCTGTGCCAATTCCAAGCTGTGCTGTTCATCAGATTCTTCATATACAATTTAACAATTGATAATATTCTCACCAATCAGACTATTGTCATTTTAATCTTGTCTTTAAACTAACTATATTATCATATGTGTGAAATTAGTTTCGATATAGTTTAGGTGTAGTTTAGATGGGCCATCATCAGCTGCACATGCCTGACGGGCAGGGGGAAAAATGACACATTCTGTTTGTGATATTAAGATTCTAACAACAATAGTGTGTTAGATAGACTTATTTAGTTCTAGTCTCATAGTCTATTAATTATAGGCTTTTGGTTTATTATGTGTAGTTCTATAATTTGACCAGACGAGGTCTTCCTCAGGCATGGTTTGGATTACCATCGTCATACTGTAGGCCTCTTTGGGTTATCGTATTAATTACTTATGGTTCTCTTCTGTATTTGGTATTTCTCTGGTGAGCACCCCTGTCTTTGTTTCATTACAATGAAGGAATGCAAAACATGTATAGCATCTCCCTGTGCATTTCTCGCCGGATCACAGATCCTTGATCTGGTACTTCTAAACAACTGCTGGGAATTTGGAGACCTGACCTCAAATTCAGATCGTTTATCTGCCATAGTTTGGGCATCAGCCACTCTATGAATCCGCCTGGTATCAATGAAGCCCACGCGCACACGCCACATGCAACCTGCTTCGCCTTTAAAAACATATTGATTTCTCCAATTCGCAGAGAGCTTTAACGCGATCGATAGCCCTGGCCTTCCAAGATCAGCGGCAGTATAAGCATCCCTTCCTCTAACACACACGCCCGTCTCTCTTCCCCTCAGGTAATGATTGTCCTTGGGCAGGAGAATAGTTTGTCTGCATTAGGAGTGAAGTGTTTCTAATGGAATTGGGTCTCTCTCCTCCCCCACCTCACCCCTCTTCTGGGTCTGTAGTAATGTGGTTATGTTCAGTGTGTATATATCGGTGCTTTAATAAAGGTGAGAGAGATTGCGGCACACCTCTCCTTTGACCTTTAACATCCACTTGGTTTTCCATCCATCCATCCCTCGCTCCTTCCTTCCCTCCTCCCCCGCCCTCCCTCCCTCTCTACCCCAGCCCCGTTACAACTCTCTGTCAGTATGGATCGATAACAGTTTGTATTTGTAACGCATTAGAGGCCTGCCTGCCTCCGTACTACATTGAAAAAGGAGGCTGCCTGCTCATTTTGGTGCTGTGCGGTCAAATCACACCACCCAGATTGAATAGGTGATGTGTGTTCCAGACGTTGTTCTCAATGATCGGACTCTGTATTATGTCTCATAATGTTCACGCCTAGTTTATATTATAGCTCCTCCACTGTTTTTATCCATCTTGTTGTTATCTTATTTCCTCCTCCAACCTTGTTCCTTGTTCCTCTGACCTAGTATTATCCCTCAATGGTCAGTATGGGAAGGAAAGGTGGTAAAGGGCAACATGTATGAATGAACATTGGAACTACTAAGAGATATATGCTGGTCTTTGCTATTGCTGTTTTTATTAGAATGTAGTTGGCCATGAACAGGCAGTGTTCTGTGCTTTTCCTCAACAACTATTGTTTAGCACCAATCCACACACTCTATGATGTACCTGTGTAGAACACCCTTCAACCAATCAGAATGAAGTATGCAACAAAGCCGTAGTTAGTGCCTATCATCATTGGCTGATTTTACAGGCTGATTTTATATGCATGTTTATCAAAACACATGAATGTAAAAGTACATACCTAGTGCCCCTGAGATGAACCCTTTACATAAAAAGCAGTTGTTACCATGGTGATCTAGTGCTGTTTCACAAGTTACAGATAGCTTTTCTGTACAATGTATGATTCCATTTAGTAGTTTTAAACCCACAAGTAGACATAGCATATTGTCTTTTTTCCCACCAGAAAGATTATTATGTCAACACTAAACTCATGTACCCTCACACACACACGCGCACGCACGCTCATACACACACACACACACACACACACACACACACACACACACACACACACACACACACACACACACACACACACACACACACACACACACACACACACACACACACACACACACACACACACACACACACACACGGAGTCACAGACCAGAGTTTTGTTCAGTTGGGCCTTCTGAGTAAAATCACTTAAATTAAATACAGAAAAATGGATATGAATAAGAAAATGTACTGCTTGTTAACATAACCATGGGTCTTGAGTTGTATTTTTTTCCTAAATTGTACTTTGTTTTTGAAGTCTAAGTTTTTCTTAAAATAAATAAGCGATACTTCAATGTTGTAGAGGGAAACCCTTGCAAATTGATGATCCAAGATAGTGACATTTCCTGAGTAGTTGACCTGGTCTCAGCCATAACCTTGAATTCATGTTGACAAACCTTTCCCCTCCCCCTCTGTAGTTCTCCCAGTCCATTTTTGCCCCTCCGTCTCTCTCTCTTTCTCGGTCTCGTTCTCTCTTTCTGTTTCTCTTTCTCCCATTCTCTCTATTTTTCTCCTTCTCTCTCTCTCTATTGCTCTCTCCTCTGTCTGTGCCTCATACTAGCTCAACCCCTGCCTGCTGGCTGTGTGTTAGAGTGTGCTGGGGGGCCAGCAAAGGGGAAATCGACTGAGTAAAGCTTTCAGAGTTCAAGTGCACGGCCAGAGAAATGCTCCTGAGTTGGACAAAGGGAGAGAGGAAGGGAAGGAGAAACGGGAAGGCGAGAGGCTGAACTACTGACAAAGCAGCTGAGGACGGGGGAGAGAGCATGAGGGTCGTTTAAAAAAATGGGTGAAATTTGAGACAAAATTGTGAACGGAAAAAAGAGAGAAAAAATGTCCATCCCTTCCCATTCCCTCTCTCCACTTATACACTCCTCTTACCCTCCCCCTAAGATATTCTTTTCAGAACCACCCCTTTTCTCTATTTCTCTTGCCCTGTCCCTCCCTCTCTTGCTCTCTCCTCCATTCCTACCCCACTTGCACACACACACTAGATGACTGACGCCCTCTTACCCTCCCTCCATCTCTCGCCCTCATTTTCTCTCTCTCCAAGCTCTCTCCACTACACCACCAATACTTTTTTCCATGGCTGTGGTGTGTTTGTGCTTTAGCGAGTGTACAGCGAAAACAGTTCTGTGCTGATCCAGCGTGAGCTATCCCATATACAGAGCCAGGAGCAGCGTACCTCTTGCCAACAGCCTGCCTCCACTCTGCTGTCTTTTCTGCTTTGATTTCCCACTGTCTGCTTTTCCACCAGACCTTTTATTTCTTTAACCCTCTGCTCTCTTCCAAGAATGATCTAGGAAGAGGGGAAAGAAATAAGAGAAAGGTGTCTGTGTGAAGGGGAGATGAGGAGGCAGAAAAGGAGAGAGAAAGGGGAGAGGACTAGAGAGAAGACTGGGGTTAGGCTGCAACACGAGAGGCAAAGCAACGAGGAGAGGGAGAAAGAAGAGAGCAACAAGGATCGAGGGATGATCGAGGTGGAATCGGGCAAAAACGCAGGAAAAGGGGGGAAAATATTGCCAGACTCATCCGACCTCTGCTGGTATTTTTCTCATCCTTTTGTTATTCACATACTTTCTTTTTAAGTGTTTCTGAAATTATTTGTTTCCTTTATGTTTCTCTATCTATCTATCATGGGTTCCTCTTTTCATGTCTTCTAGGGTTTTCAGCGTTGCTTGTCTTTCCT
Organism: Salvelinus alpinus; assembly: GCF_045679555.1. Lineage (NCBI taxonomy): Eukaryota > Metazoa > Chordata > Actinopteri > Salmoniformes > Salmonidae > Salvelinus > Salvelinus alpinus. The sequence goes on along the minus strand of NC_092120.1, from coordinate 1,896,240 downwards.
CTTGTTTTTAAAAAGTGTCTCTGTCCATGTGTGTACTTTAGAACCCTTTCCTTCCTCCCGCTTTCCTTCCTCCCGCTTTCCTTCCTCCCGCTCCCATCGGGAGGTTTTCCTCCATCCTTCCACGTTTCCCTCTCGCCCAAAATGAATGCAATGATTGCTTTTTTAAAAATTGTAAGTTTTGATATTTTCGCTTGGATTTTCCCATTGAAAACTATGTTGGGAAAAGTGAAACCTGAAATTGGGCCCCAGTAGTGAGGCCGAAAGAGAGGGAAGAAGGGGGGAGGCTAATGTTCCTCCGTTTTTTTGTTAGTTTAATCTTCGTGTGTATGGGTATGTATGTGTTTTATCGTTGTAAGCTTCGTTCAATTATTGCATGCATTTTTTCTGCACAGTTTGGAGTCATTTTGATGAGTTTGACATAATATTTAACTGGTAAAAAGGCGACATTGTGAAGTGAATGTAGTTCTGTTATAGGGGTATCCCCATCGCCGCTCTCTCTCTACCTCGCTCCTCGTTCTCCCCTACTTCCTGTCTGTTTGTGTCTTCAATACATCTGTCTGTTAGTCTGTACATAAACACATCTCTTCTGAATGTGTTTCTCTATTTACCGACTAATACGGACGGCACTCTAACTTACAGCAATCTCTGTGGGCCTTCTCTGTCCGTCCCCACGCTATTGGCTTCCACCCTCGCTTCCACTGTTTGATTTACACAAGTCGGTGTGTCCCTCCGTTCATACTTAATTTCAGAGGCCAGTGTTTGCTGTGTGTACATGGATGTGTGTGTTATATTCTCATCCCATCCCAGCTCTTAGCTGCCCTGTACATCTCCATGGAGACCCGCTATGTTCTCTCGGCCCCCGTACCTCGGCCTCCGCGCGGGCGCACAAAGACACCCCCGGACGTCGCCCTGCCAGGGTGTAAAATTGGTGAAGGGACGGAGAGGGGGGTACCCCGATTGGGAGTTGTCGGAGGGTGACGGCGGGGATGGACGTGGTCCTGATAGGCATGGCTAAGGGGCTTTGTGTCTGAATGGAGGTTAAGCTGGGGACTTAAGTATGGAGCTCAGGCCTAGACACCCCACCGCTAGGCGCCTGCAGGCTTGGTTAATAGTGGGTAGAAGGGCTGAAAAGAAGGCCTGGCTGACTGGCTTTCTGAAAGGCCTGACTGAGATCTCTACTCTATTGTCTTATCAGGTGGGCTGAAAGCACGGCGTAACGGTGCTCTCTTGTCCTTCCCCC